>NW_027529554.1:1847531-1937797 GCF_008692635.1 Crocuta crocuta
AAGAAGAAGAAGAAGAAGAAAGAAGAAGAAGAAGAAGAAAAGAAGAAGAAGAAAGAAAAAGAAGAAGAAGAAGAAGAAAAAGAAAGAAGAAGAAGAAGAAGAAGAAGAAATTTGTGTTCCATGTGAGTGCTTGCCAGAGTGTGACCTTAGTAGAGACAATCTTAATAATCAAGTGGATAGGTGATCTATTCCATTGATACAGGTTAACATTTTTCACCATTCACCCCTATCATCACCCAGTAGGCTCATGAACAAAGTGACCATGATGACAGATATGGTAGTTATACGTGGACTCAGAACTGTGGACTTTCAGTCACCAAGGCCTATGTGGCTTCTAGTCACCAAGGACGACTGCTAATTGTCCAGTCTACCAGCAGCAGAGACCAACACTGAGTCCCTGATATGGTATCATTACCCAAGGTGATCAGCCAGCTATTTGATGGGATATTGAGTATATCGGACCCCTTCCACCATGGAAGGGACAGTGCTTTGTTCTTACTGGAATAGACACTTACTATGGATGTGGATTTGCCTTCCCTGAATGCAATGCTTTTGCCAAATCTACTAACTGTGTGGTCTTACAGAATGCTTATCCATTATCATGGTATTCCATACAACATTGCTTCTGATCTTAGAACTTCCTTCACAGCAAAAAGAAGTGTGGCAATTGACCATTTTCATGGAATTCACTGGTCTTACAATGTTTCTCATCATCCTGAAACAGCTGGGTTGATAGAACTATAGAATGACCTTTTGAAAACTCAGTTACAGTGCCAGCCAAGTAGGAATAGCTTGCAGGGCTGGGCAATGTTGTCCAGAAGGCTGTGTTTGTTCTGCATTAGCATCAAAATACATGGTATTCTTTCTCTTGCATTCAGGATTCATGGGGTCCAGGAATCAAGGGGTGGTAATGGGAATGGCATCATTCACTATTACCTTTAGTGAACCATTAGCAAAAATCCCCTTGAACTTATGTTCCACTGCCTAAAGGTTTTAGTTCTAGAGGGAGAAATTTATCCACAGAAAACACCATAATGATTCTACTGAATAGGAAGTTAAGAGAAAATACAGAATAGGTAGTAGAAGAAGGCAGTTTCACTACATATATTAAGTATTTTATATTTTATGAGTTATATTTCTCTGTAGAACTTTGACTAATAGAGTATGTTTTTTGTGGAAGTCTTAGATTACATCATAAACTTTTTTATGGCAGGGCTTACATCATATAGCTCTTTGTTCCTCTATCTCTTTGCTCAGTTTCCTACAATAAATATGGGCTGAGAGGATTTGTTGATACTGATTCTATGTCATATTTTTAAAATTATTGAATGGAGAACATCTCAGAATTTAACTTTATAGTATTGCTCTGTATTTGTTCAATATGTAGTGTCAATAGACTTTGTAAGCTTCCTTAAGCACATTAGAGGTAAATATTTACATTCTAGACCACTGATTTGCTGGTGGAAAAATCATATCTATTCAATAAAGCCAGGAATTTCATTAGGCAATTTTCTCTTAGTTTAATTCTAGTCACATTATTACTTGAAAGTGACAGAGCAGACACTTCATTAGAAACAGCCTGCCAATATTAAATATGTTACTAATTTGGAATGCCTTCTCTCAGGCCATATTAACGAGTTTTGTTGAAAAATCGAAATGCATATGATGCTCATAGAACTGCTGCTATAGGATATTTAACTTTTTTTTTTGTCCTTTTGGAGGTCATTGCCATGCTTTAGGCATTTTACAGGTCGAATTCTGTTTTGAAAATTTAAAAAATGAGGTGCATTGGCATTCATAGCTGTAATGAACAAAATAAGGCAAATGAATCGCGACTTGTCTTAGTGCACTGAAGTATTTATGCCCTTTGGAAGTCTCAGCTGAAGTGCTGCTTTTCCTCCCCTTGAATTTTCATAAAATGAAAGAGAGAGAAGAAGGAAGGAAGGAAGGAAGGACGGAAGGAAGGACGGAAGGGAACACAATAGGGTATTTAGAATATTTTTTCATGTATTAAAGAAGCCAAAGACACCTCAGAGGACATGTGGATGTCCCATGATTTTATTTTCTGCCCTGAGGAATTCTGTTGCCTTTGCAGCAGAACTGGCAGTGGCAGATGCCTCTCTCTTTGCAGAGGCCATCTGCAGTAAGGGAGAACATTCTGAGATGATTTCCCAGTTATAGTGTGGCCAACAGAGAGTTTATGACAAAAGGGTGGTTCTGTCACGCATGGCTTGGAACATGACAATGGCAATTGTTCTTATGATGATTATAAACTATTTTTGCTGGCTCTGAATGGTCCAGCCAACTGGGGAAGGATTTTCAGACTTGGACTCTGTCCACTTTCCCACTGTGTGGAAAAGCAGTTCACTTTCTTGTTCTCTTTCTGTTCTGTCCTGGCAGCCTATAAAATTGAAACTATTAAGCCTCATGGGTTAGTCAGTGCTTCCAGTTGAGTTTGGGGAAGAAACCAGGAAGCAGGAAACTGACTTCCTAAGCAGATTTAAAGAGGTGGGAGGAGCACCCTTAACAGATGGCAGTTTAACTCGCGGAAAAATCAATTGTTGCTTTTCATTTCTAGCAGCTATTGAGAAAAGCTGGATGAACGGTTCACAGAGTAACCTGAATAAAATGCGACTGAGTGTAGAAAGAGGGAACAAGGACCCTCTGAGCCACGTCAGATCAGAGGGTGTTTGAGGATGGGTTAGCTTTGGAACACTTCACATTTGTGACGTGAGCTATTCTGCCCACCTCTAGCCTCACAGTGAGCATATCCAACATTCTTGGAGCTCTCCTATGCAAAGTAAAAATGAGAGCTGGCTTTCCCATGACATGCCCTGTTATTTCTTATTTTTCATTAACCTGGGGCCTGAGAACACAGAGAGAGGAAAGAAAATAATGAAGTTAAGCTAATTTTTGGTGGTTCTGAAGTTCTTGTTAAAACTCCGACACTTCTGCATGAGTAGTGACTGCTTAAAACAATTATTTCAAGTAGTAGCCTTGCTTCTCCCTACTGAGCTCACTTGCTGAATGAATACCTCATTCTGGGTCAGAATTTTCTGAATGAATGAATGCCAAAGGAAGAACAAATGAAAGAAGTACACGAATACAATGCCCTTGCTGGAGCCTTGAAGTCGTTAGCTTGCGATGCCATATTAAACAGGCAAGGAGGAAGAAGAAAGCTTTCTGTTTGATGACCTTTTGAAACTCACTAGTGTGCAGTATGTTTTCATCACATTGAAAGCATCTGACAATCGAAACGTGATATGCAGTTTCTTTCTTTCTTTCTCTCTTTTTAATTGAACAGTTGAAGTATATCATTCTGTTGTGTCCTGACCTTGAGTAGAATACACTTGGAGTACTTTTAAAGCCAGAACAGATAGAGGGCCTTCAGCTAAACTGGGTGACACTGATGTTTTTAGTCTCCTGCTGAAACTTATTCGCAGTAAGCTAGGAAGAGACAACTATAAAAAATTAAAAATGTATTTGTCCTAATAAAATATGGATGATTGAATACAGCAGAAACTGTAATGTGTAGTCAAACTCTCTTTTAAAAATATTAACTGAAATTAAGACAAATACAGAATTAGTTGCATCAGGTTCAAAGATTTATGTCTCACTCTGAGCCATTGACAAACTCATTCATAATTCATTTTCACTGAACAGCAGGCTAATTCAAAGTTTCTAATGGGACTCATCCCGAGTTTTGATGATAGAAGTGCAGAGGTGAAGACAACTCTTAGACCTCGTATATCCTGTTCTTCTTGAGGCACCAAAGGTCAACTACATGGCCTATGGCATGAAGCAGCCTGCTGAGAGCTTCACTGTGATATTTAAGGTCAGAGAATTTAAGGATTTGTGTGTGTGTGCATGTGTATATAAGAAAACAAACATGCATCTCTTGAGGTAAACTTGGTTTTTTTAGAATCTTAGATAACTTCTGATTAAATTTCACACCTGTAAAAAGCCAAACACACAAAATTTTATGTAACTAAGAGCTTTTCCAGATAATAATAGGAACCCATATGTCATAACTTCTCACTTACTTTTAATATTTTGTAAAAGCCTTTATATAAACAAGTCACTGAAATATGATTTACATTTTCAAACAATTCCTCTCACACAGTTCCTCTTAACTGATAAAAAACATTTTGAATTGTACAATGTAGCATATCTATTTCTTGAGCTAATGTGCTCTATCCTTGACGAAAAGCATGGTTGGGACTTGAATGCCAAAGATAAGCAGAGTGCTTACTGATCTTCAGTACTGTCTAAAAGTTCTAAAATATGACAAATTTGACTTTTGCTTAAAAAGATGGATGTAACTGACTTACATATGCCAACATCTTTGTCCTTTACAAGTATCAAATGGAATACTAATAACTCTTCTACTGGGGAAATTATCCAAATTATCCCAGTATTGCATAGCTGGATTGATTGATTATCAGATTCACCTCTTTGAGTCTTCATTTTCTCATCTGTAATGTGGGACTACTAATAGTAAAACCTGAGAATTAAATAACGCAGGTGAAGCACTTAGCCCAGTGCCTGAGAAATAGTACATGTTCCTGGTCATGGTTGTCTTCCTGTCCTTTCTGTATTTATTTTATTTTAGCTTTAACATCCTCATTAAAGCAAGTGATAGTTTTGATACTGGCGCTATCCTATTTTCATGCTGAAGAAAGCTGTGTGTGCAGTGTGTTGTTCTTCAGAGCACTCATTCATTCAAAGATACTGTTTCATGTGATGCCTGTTCTAGAAGATGCTGGGGGAAGCATGAAAGAGAGTGTCTCTACATAAAAATGCATAAGGAAATTTCCATGGAGGAAATAATGTGTTAGCAAGTTTTAGTAGACCATTAGCAGCTGCAAAAAGTTAGATAAAAAGGTAGAAAAGATAGTTTGGGGCAGATGGAACGTGTGGACAGACTGGGACTTTACGGACTAGAATTATGGAGTGGAGTTGGTAAGTAATTTCCAAGGAGAGAGAAGAGGGAGATGTGAGTGGTAGAAGATAATGTTATACATGTATTTATGGGCTGGAAGACCATAAAGAATTTCAGTACACGGGTACATCACGGAGAGCTCTTGAAGGATTTTTAAAATGTGATATGACAACACAACCATGTTCATGATTTAGAGTGGCTGCTAGATTGAGAAGGGTAGCTGTAAGTACGGAAGCAGTTACTGCAGAGACTCATGTAAGAAATGATGGGATACTTACTTCATGCCAGAGAGGTGGGGATAAACGGGAGAGGTATGAACCAGAGTTCACAGGAATTTGTGACTTTCCAATGGTGTGACACAGTAGGGAGAAAGGCTTCGGTGCCTGGACAGATTGTGACATGTCTGAGGTGACAAAAAGGGATGTAAAGCAAGTTGCAGCTGAAAGTGGTTTATTTTGGATAGGCTGGATTTGACGTGACTAAAGGATATTCATACAAAGATTTCCATTAACCATTCTCTGGGACACAGGATTTCTGAAGGTGTACATACAAATAAGGCTATATGCTAGTGCACAGGTTTGTGTAAAAACATATGTACATACCTTAATTGTCAAAAGCATTTAACTGAAACGACTTGTAAGCCCTGCAGCATAGATTTATTGTCTTGTGTGTTAAAAATACTAAATCTATTAATGGTCTTGCTAAATCGCTGAAATCTCTAGAAACTCAGTGACTTCCAAAAGGAATGGTCTTTTGCTCAAACAACTAATCTGGACATAATTGTGATCAAGCCAAATAAGATAAAGAGATATTAAAATAAAGAGGCATTTTATATGATTTATTTGATAAAACCTAATCATATTAGGTCAGTTGCTATATAACAAGAATGTTTAGCATTCCAGTAAAATAATACCTCTGCCTCCCTTAAGAGTAATTCCCAGATTTAAATGGAAGTATAAATATTCTTTAATCTGGAAGCAAAACTTCTAGCTAAGCTTCAGGCCAATTTCTTATTCTGGATTTGTTTAGCTGGGGACTAATCATCTTTTTTATTTCTAAAAATTTATAAAAGCCATCTTTCAGTTAAGGTGGATTTATGCTGTATGTTTTTGTACAATGTCTTTTTGACTTCAGGTCAAATAAAGAGATACATATATATTTTGTGACACATGATCTTCCATTAATGTTACACACTGTATTATCTGTTACCACGCCTGATTCCTTCAATAGCCACAGATCCTTAAGATCCTATGCTTACCTAAAGGACCTGAATATGCTTGACTCACAGAATCTTAGATTTTTATGGACCACAGAGTTCCTCCCATACCATGGGAGATGGGCGGTCTCTCAGCCCATGCGTCTTTCAGGGAAGAGACTTGAACAAGTTATTTTTATAAATTCACATGTTTATAAATGTCCACCCTCCCTCTGCTGCCAACTCTGTGCTCTTTCTTCTATTACTGAGACAACTCTATGAACAAAAGAACTTTAAGAGGATCTTGACATATGTTTTAATCAGGAGCCTTGCTCTTTCCACTTAAGGCCTTGGTTTAGAACCTTAAAAATAGGCTATGACAAGGCTGCTTTGTATTCCTGGGCCACTCACCATAAATCCTGGAATTACAGAGATTTTTAATCCAGGTACAGTAAAATGTTTTGTCATGATACCATACCTATCATGTATCTCTCCCTCTCATCTATTTCTCTCTCATCTCTCTCTTTCTCTCCTCTGCACCCCCTCTCTATTTATATCTACCTATCTATCATCTATGTATGTATGCATGTATGTATGTATCTATCTACCTATCTATTATCTATCTACCTATCTATTATTATATCTACCTATCTATTATCTATCTACCTATCTATCATCTATGTATGTATGCATGTATGTATGTATCTATCACCTAGCATCTATTTCTCTATCATATCTACTATCTGTTATCTATCTATCTATCTATCATCTATCTATCTATCCCGAGCTCATCTCCCTCCTTCTCTCACAGAGACCTATAATTTAACTAATGTAAAGAATAGTAACATTTGGAGGCAGTAGTCTAACATGACTAGCTGGTAAGGAACAGAAAAATAATTATTGAGATATTGGGTTAATTAAGGAATATTCCTTCTCTAGGAAATAATGACAAATTCCTACTTTGGACACAGAAAACGTAAGCTTTTTCTCTCATTCATTATAACTTGTTGGTATATAAGGCTTCCTTAATGTTCAATATGAAGTCTGTGAAGCATCCGTTCTCTGTGTTGTTCACCTGTTTTCTCTAAAAGCTTTGTGTCGTAGCATGTGCTCAGTAAGTGGTCAGAGGTGTATAGCAAGAAATATGTATTTCTCATGGATCTAGATCAGATAAGGATAGGACATGTGGGACCTCTCCCATGCTTAGGAATTGCTCCATCTAGGCTGGCCTTAGTAAGGGTGACTGAGGAAACTGAGTTCCACAACACGTGCCTCTCGTCAGCAGGATGGGACTGGGCTGAACTGGGTCTGTTCTTTGGCAAAAGCAGAAGCACGAAAGAAGGGACAAGCTGTCCCTCCGAGCACATTTCAAGTGGCATATATACACAATGGCTAATTATGGACAGAGTGAGGCATAACTAATAGATGGAAGCCTATGAAATAGTCTCAGAAGACACATTGTTTGGGGGAAATTTTGGGATCATTTGACTGCATGATTCTATTCTTTACATTTTATGAAGAATATATTACATTGGTTATTTTGTGTACATGGAAATACTTGCCATTAAAACATATATTTAGCTTAGTAAATTTCACTACTACAATTGCATGTATGATATAATTGGTTAACTTGGGAAATGAAAATCAGTAACATTTTTATTCTAATCACTTATAGGAGTTTTGAACATCATCTTTTATGAAATAGCAAAAATTACATATATCTGTATGTACTATTAAAAACCATACTTTGTTAAGGTTATCAGAACATATAGAAATAACATATTTGGTATTGCTATTTGTTTAAATCAACATACTACACTAAATCTGGCCTTCGACTGTTATAACACTTATCTGTCATAAAACGGCTTGCTCATTTCTTCTCCCAGAAAAATAGTAATTCTGGGTAACAATGTTTCTTAAAAGTCATTTTCTTTTTATGGAAATAATAGGTAGAAATTTTTACTTGAAACTACTTTGGATTTTGATTTTCTTAAAGATGCTGCTACTTTAGCCTAACACTTTCCTTGTCAAAATACAGTCATCTGACAGCTTAACAGGGATGTTATATAATGACCAGTGACCACACTGTATGCAAATGGGTTTTAGTACTTAAACGGGAGACACGAGTTTGGATCATCTGCTGTTAAGAGTCTGATTCTGCTTCTGAGATAAGCTCCAGCAAACATACAAGTATCCATGTCACCACCCCTAAGTGAGGCAGGGTTTGTGCTCAGTGTCTCTAGCACACAGTCTTTCTCTCATTTCTCATAATCACAATTCTGCCATAATAATTGACAGTGAATGTCATCAAGGATTCTGGCATGAGTCTGAGATACCTTTTGTTGAACATCTGGTATGTGTAGATAGTGTTTGTTAATATAGATTTTATTAACCCATCAAACATTAGCCAAGGTATTATTTATGTCTGTATTGGAGCACTAATGTAAGACCCATTTTACTAATATGATTCATAGTTTCTTCTGATTTAAATATAAATGGAATTTACATAAATTGGCTGTATAGTAGTTAATCTAAATATAAGCATAAGGTTTCCAGAGACTAATGGGAATATTGCTAAACATATATTACACATTCTTTGGGGATCAGGATTACAAAGTTACATTTAGGAATATGCTATAAAGCAAGGAGGATAGATCTGAATGACAGAGGGTAAGTTTAAATTTAGATTTATTAGTGTATCTTTCTTTAGTTAAAATGTAAAATTGAAAAGCAGTGTGAGGACATTTTTTTTTCTGCTTGAGGGAAATCTAAGAGAAGGGGGGGATTTTGTGTTCCTTAGATCCTATTCTGTGGAATCCAACTAACCCAATTTGAAGACTGTTAAGGCAAATTTGCTGATTAGTATAAGAGATCAGAAGGTAAAATTATTGGGGTTCCTCAGTGGCTCAGTTGGTTAAGTGTCTGACTCTTAATTTGGCTCAGGTCATGAACTCATGGTTCCTGGGTTCGAGCCCCACATGAGGCTCTGTGGTGATAGCTCAGAGCTATCTGCTTCTGAGCTACTTCTAGGTTTGGATTATCTGCTGCTAAAAGTCTGATTCTACTTCTGAGATAAGCATACAGAGCCTGTGTCTCCCACTCTGTCTGCCACTCCCCTGCTTGTGCTTACTCCTTCTCAAAAATAAATAAACATAAAAAAAGTTGAAGTTATTAATATGTTTTTTAAATTTTTTAAAGTTTATCGAGAGAGAGAGAGAGAGACAGAGGGAGAGAGAGAGAGCGAGCGAGTGAGCAGGGGAGGGGCAGAGAGAGAGGGAGACAGAATCCCAAGCAGGCTCGACCCTGTTAGTGCAGAGCCCAATGAGGGGCTTGAATTAATAAACCATTAGATCATGACCTGAGCCAAAATCAGGAGTCACTTGAGCTACCCAAGTGCCCCTACTGTGTTTTTATTGAAAAATTCTCAATGGAAAACTTCTTAACAGTCCCCTGACCTTTGCGAGAGTGATACAAGGGGAGAGATTAGAGCTGTTAGAACCTTTGTATTCCTCTACTTGACACTGTTAAATTTTGAAACACAGCACTGCCCAGTTAATTTGCTTTTTTTTAAAAAAATAATCCACTTAGTTTGTATTGTTTAACCAATAAAAATGTAATCATGCCCCTTTCAACTGTTTTTTTGGCCCTTTTTATAATTTCTTTTTATATATTTTTAAATGAAACTCATTTCCCCCCTGTGCCTCTATTGTCAAAGTAATATCCTCAGGATAGACTACAGGGGAAGAAAAATGGAAAATAATATTAGCTCATGAATATTTTTACCCCCAGAGATTTATCAGTGGCTGTTAATCAAGAAGGTATATTTTATACCATTTTTTAAAGCATGGTTACAGTTATTCTGTAGATAGATATTTTTTATCATATTTCTTCATAATATTGTTTCAAAAATGTTCTCATTTTTTAATGTTTTTTCAACACACTAAACGTTATATACTTCCATATCTATATCTACATTTGTATTTATATATCTATGCTTCCGTATGTGTCTCTGTCCATATAATATTCTAAGTATGGATGTGACTAAACTGGGCCACTCAAGTTTGTATTAAAATTTTGGGGTTGGATCATTGTTTTATTTTCTTAAACTGCTTATTGTATGCTCTTTATGCAATTAAAAAAATATTTTTTTAGCATTTATTTATTTTTGAGAGACAGAGACAGACAGAACATGAGCAGAGGAGGGGCAGAGAGAGAGGGAGACACAGAATCCGAAGCAGGCCCCAGGCTCTGAGCTGTTAACACAAAGCCTGAAGTGGAGCTCAAACCCATGAACCAGTGCTTAACCAACTGAGCCACCCAAGTACCCCTACCTTATGCGATTTTAAGTTATTTACAAAGCTGTTAAAGCCAGAATTTAACCTACCCATACCTTCCCTGAAGCCTCCTTTTGAAGGCTTCCATGTTAGCCAAGCATATACTGTACACATGGCTTTCCTTTAAGTATTATTTACCACAGATTATCTGACGATAATTTTAAAATTTCTCTAATGAGTTGGACTTTTGGCTATGGCATACCAGTATCTTTTTACTCTCTTTAAGAATAGTCCGTCTGCAGACTGTGTCATGGAAACAAATGATTGGTTATAATATATCTTATTCTGTTGTTGAGGAAAGATATGGAATTATGTCTGGGGAATGTGGGAAAATGTTTGAGGTCAAAATTGAGCCTTATGAAACGTATAGGCCTAGTTACTGACCAGCAAGCCCGCAAACTGAAAGAGCTGTCTGTTGACTTTAAGCAAATGAACTAGTCAGCCAGAAGAATTCTCTCCTTTCTTTATTGCAACACACTGCAAGAAAACTTCAGTAATTCATAGGTTGTGATAGGTGACATTGTGAAATCTCAAGTTGTTTGTGTAAACCTTTGCATTGCACAGACCCAAGGCCGGGCCTTACCTGCAGGTTTAACCTAATGATTGATGTGGTCCTGCAGGAGAGCAGCAATAAAGTCTTTGCTCAGAGCAGCCAGTGGAAACTGATCGTTTCAGGCTCAGCAATAGAGTTTAAATTGGGTACTTCATACCGGTAATGTCACTACAGGAATGATACTCACAGACCCATTAGGGATCTTGGGACTTTTCTTCTAGTGACTAAGATCTCTCATCTGATATTTTGCTATCAAAATTTTAAATAGAGAACTCCTCAACAACAGACTAAGCTAGTCCAATGTGTAGTGCAGATTCTAGAATATTTGTATGCTAAGTAAGTGCTTACTGAATCAACACTGATCTATCAACAATTCTTACAGAATTAAAAAAAGATGGCTTTTAGAAAAGGAATTTATTGTTAAAGGTTTATGTTCCTTTCCACTTCAGATGTATTATTACAAAATTAAGAGATATAAGGGTGGGTTAACATGTTAATCTTTATTAATGTCAGGAGATAGGTTTTAAGCATTTAAGCTCACATAAGATAATTTGTTTCTATCTATTTCCATCTTGTTGTGCAATGAGTTGGAGATAGTATGCTGTGAGGTTTATATCTTTCTTTCAGTGCCATAGAGATTACACAGAGCTGTGCTCTTCCAAGTGTAGTCTATAGACCTGTGCTCATCCACAAACTGCTTGTTACGAGTCTGCAGTTAAGTGGAGAAATGGAGAGTGAGCAAATAGAAACCTTTTATAGCATTTGTTATATTTGTTATATATATTTAACATTGTTAAAACACCCCAGCTGGCTGGTGGATTCATCTCCTTCAGGACGATATACATAAAAGATATCAGTTCACCAAGAGAAAAAATGAATTGGAAATAAGAACAAACAAAACTGATATTTTACCTCGAGATGGTTTGAGGAGCACTGATACGGTGTCCAGATTTTAGATATGCGACCTTAATGGGATGGTGTTCTGTACTTTATATATATTCCTTGGGCAGGAGAGTTTGGATGATTATATCTGGAGTCTTGTTAATGACAATGTCCAAGTTCTGCTTATGCATTGTAGCTCTTCGGAGCTTTAATATGAAGCAACTAAAGAATCTTACAGCTAGTTCAGTGAGAAGTTTATTTTTTTTTCGTTTATAGTTTATTATCTAGTTGGTTTCTAAATAACACCCAGTGCTCATCCAACAAGTGCCCTCCTCCATGCCCATCACCTCCCTTTCCCTCTCCCCCACCCCCATCAGCCCTCAGTTTGTTCTCAGTATTCAAGAGTCTCTCATGGTTTGCCTCCCTCTCTCTCACCAACTATTTTTTCCCTTCCCTTCCCCCATAGTCCTCTGTTAAGTTTCTCCTGTTCTACATATGAGTGAAAACACATGGTATCTGTCCTTCTCTGCTTGATTCATTTCACTTAGCATAACACCCTCCAGTTCCATCTACCTTGCTGCAAATGACTAGATTTCATTCTTTCTCATTGCCAAGTGGTATTCCACTGTATAGATAAACCACATCTTTTTTTTTTTAACAAATAGTTTATTGTCAAATTAGTTTCCACATAACACCCAGTGCTNTCCCCCGGGACCAGTTGGCGCGAGGGGACCTGGTTTTTAGGTATTTGGCAAGTATGGTCTTTCTATGCACCGAGCAGAGGTTTTTCCCCCCTGAGTGGAGGTTTTTCTGTTTTGGACTCTCTCCTTTTCCCCTCTCATTTCCCGTAGAGGGTAGAGGGGGATCGCCTCCCACCCTGGAGTCTCCGATCCCGGCCCGATTTTATCTTCCCCAGTTCGCACTCACGTTAGAAGCCTCTCTCAGTGGATTCTGCGTCCTTTTCTCCCAATCTCTCAGGTTTTGTAAGGTATCCAATGGCTTCAGATCTTTTCCGTGTGATGTATGGGCGCGAGTGCAAGTACGGAGCTCCTTACTTCTTCGCCATCTTGCCCCCTCCTAAACCACATCTTCTTGATCCATTCATCAGTTGATGAACATTTAGGCCCTTTCCATGATTTGGCTATTGTTGAGAGTGCTGCTATGAACACTGGGGTACATGTGCCCCTATGCATCAGCACTCCTGTATCCCTTGGGTAAATTCCTAGCAGTGCTATTGCTGTGCCATAGGGGAGTTCTATCGTTAATTTTTTGAGAAACTTCCACACTGTTTTCCAGAGGGGCTGTACCAGTTTATATTCCCACCAACAGTGTAGGAGGGTGCCCGTTTCTCCACATCCTCGCCAGCATCTTGTGTTCTCTGATTTGCTCATTTTAGCCCCTCTGTCTGGTGTGAGGTGGTATCTCAATGTGATTTTGATTTGTATTTCCCTGATGATATGGGACACTGAGCATCGTTTCCTGTGTCTGTTGGCCATTTGGATGTCCTCTTTGGAGTAGTGTCTGTTCATGTCTTCTGCCCATTTCTTCACTGGAATATTTGGGGTTTTTTGGGTGTGGAGTTTGGTGAGTTCCTTATAGATTTTGGATACTAGCCCTTTATCTGATATTTCATTTGCAACTATCTTTTCCATTCCATCAGTTGCCTATTACTTGTGTTGATTGTTTCTGAGAAGTTTATACATGGCCTTTTGTTCCCCCACTAACATTTGTGTGTGTGTGTGTGTGTGTGTGTTTGTGTGTGTTGTGGTGGCAGCAGGCATAGATGGGTCTGTCAACAGCATGGACATTGCTCACAACAGAAACTACTTGATTATATAAGTTTCTCAAAGTGATATTGGAAGTCAGATTACAATTTGGACAATTCACAATAACAAAGCCATGCAGGCCAATATATAATAGTATGGTACATATACATACAGGAGATGCTCATGATTCGAGGGTGGAATGGCAGTGGGTAGGGGGTTGTTCTCTTACAGGCTCAGTTGTGTTCTAGAAGAAAGGATGAGCCATCCACCTTGGGAGTTGGTTATAATTTAGTTCTCTTATAGGATATGTTTGACAGTGCTGGCTCAGAGAGATAGCTTTTGGTTTCCATGAAATAAAAGTTGGTCTCAATAAGTGTGCAAGGGTAACAACAAGAATGTTACATGCTGTTTTTCATATCACAGGCATCTACCAGTAACCACATCCATTCCTCTGGATAAGTGGGCAAAACTGGCCAGACCAGAAATTTTGCATCTCTGTGCAGTTTCTTTGTTTAAATCATATTCTATTAAGCACTATATGCTCCTCTTATGTACACCCAAGGGGATATTTACTAAGAGCTAAAAACTGTGCTTTGGTGATAACTTAAATAAACATAACCTCTTAAGAATATCTAAATGTAATAGCTTTATGCAAACAGTCCATAGGGGACTGAAATTTCTGACCTGTGATAAACAATTTATGAATGTACTGTTATTTAAAGGAATCTCAAACACTCCACACCACCTCTATAACCCTGTGTGGAATATCATTTTCTGTGAACTTATAAATATTATAATAGGCTAACCAGATTTGCTTCTACTGATTTTTCCCAATGTAGTCAGGATTCTGTTTCAGAAGTGTCACTGGCTGACTCCCCTAGGAAGTAGATTCAGAGATAGAGATTAATGTGTAGAAAACGTACTAGAAAGTACTTTTTTTTTTTAAGAGAGAGGGGTGAGGTAGAGAGCACGTGCATGAGCAAGCAGGTGAGGAGCAAAGGGAGAGAGAGAGAATTTTAAACAGGCTTCTTACTCAGCACAGTGCCCATTCAGAGTTCAACACAGAGCTCGACACAAGGCTCAACCCCATGACCCAGGCATCATGACCTGAGCTGAAATAAAGAGTAGGTCGCTTAACTGACTGAGCCACCCATGCACCCCAGGAAGTACTCTTGGAATCTAATCAGTGGTAGGGAAAGAAGCAGGGAGGGTGGAGGGAGAGTTTGATATGGAACATAGTTGCACCAGCAGACTCAGGAGACTCCATAGGTTGCTTTGAAGCTGGGATGGGCTGTCAGAGTCATTCCAGGTTGAAGCTAAAGGCTGGGCCGTTAAGATATTGATCATTGTTTGGATACGAGCAACTCTGAGAGGAGAATGTTATCCTGGGGAAGGAAATTTTTCTGGCAAGACAAGTCCTGGAAAGGGCTGGTGGCTGAAGGGTGTGTCTTGGCAGCTCTTCCAGCATCTGGAGGAATAATTCCTTGGAGTATTAATGAGGGATCTGGGCTGTGTATCTTCGTGCTATGGACTAAACTCTACACTCCACAAAGGCATATACTGAGGTCCTAATTTCCAGTACTACAGAATGTAACTGCACTTGGAGATAAGGTCTCTAAAGAAGGGAATATGTTAAAATGAGGTCTTTAGAGTGGACCCAGATTCAGTATGGCTGGTGTCCTTACAAGAAGAGGAAATTTGGACGCACAGAGAGATACTAGACACGTGAACCCTCGGAGAGATGACCATGTGAGGACGGAGTGAGAAGACCATCAGCAAACCATGGAGAGAGGCTTCAGAAGGAACCAAACCTGTAAATAACCTGATCTTGGACTTTTAGCCTCCAGGACTGTGAAAAAATAAAGTACTGTTTTGTAAGCCACTCAATTTGTGATATTTTATGATGGCTTCCCTAGCAAACAAATACACTCAGTGGGCACCAGGTGCAGCCATATAGGAAGACTTTGATAGTGAACTTGGTTTTTCTCATCTGGCATTCTGGGGATTAATTCGAACTCCCTTTTTGTGGTTTGATGTCAGTATTGGAGTGATGGAACTTGTAACACTCTCTCCTATCTTTATGGTAGTTATACTAATCCTATGTTTTGCAGAGCTGGCTTATCGAAATGTGTTATAGTGTAGTCATTTATTCAACTCCCAAAACATGAGATCAGCATTCAGTTCTAAATAAAACAGTGGAACTTGGGGCGCCTGGGTGGCTTAGTCGGTTAAGCGTCCGACTTTCGCTTAGGTCGTGATCTCGCGGTTCGTGGATTCGAGCCCTGCGTCGGGCTCTGTGCTGACTGCCGGCTCAGAGCCTGGAGCCTGTTTCAGAGTCTGTATCTCCCTCTCTCTCTGACCCTCCCCTGCTCACGCTGTCTCTCTCTCTCTCTCCTAGAAAGAAATAAAAAATTAAAAAAAAAACAACAACAGTGGAACTTATTCAAGAAAGGGAGAAACAAACTGTTTGTTAGGCATGTTCTCTCCAAATAAAGAAGACTGCTGATCTTATATAGGATTGTTAGGAAGCCTAGAAGCATTCAAGTATTGGTGAACATTCAGTGGAAGAAATGAGTTAATTCGGCTGGAGAAGCTTGGTCACTGGGATGAGGAAGCTATTGATGGGTTGAATTCCAGAGGCATGCATGTTCATTGAAGGGAGGCTGTTTCTGATTGGTTGGCTGCAAAAAGAAGCAGGATACCACCAATTGGCTGGCGTTCAGAAGCATGTTCACTGAAGTGTATTATCATTGATTGAGAAAACAATTTAATTCAGTTCTGCTTGTTACTTTTTACTCTGACTGTAAAACAATGAATCTCTGCCTAAGAGTATGGAAACAATGACTTGCAAATAGTAGGTGTCAATAAATATTTGCTGAATTAATTGAAAACTGTAAGATACCAAATAGGACATTAAATACACAAGTCTCGATTTCAGAGTAGAGTCTGGGTGTGCAGGAGTCACCAACATACAGTTGGGGTGTGAAGCCTGATTCTGGGCAACGTCACCCTGGGAATATGTGAAGAAAAAAGAGGGAAGTCTGAGATGTGATTTCTGGAGCATTCAGGGTTTTGCAAAGTTTGCTTCTCTTTGTTGTAGTTTACCACTTCAAAGTAGTCTGAGAAGATTCAAAAATATTAATAAAATATCAGCATATGGTTTATTTACTTGTGTCTGGGTTCAGTTTCTCATCAACATCTTCCACCTCATGTTGCTGAGCACAAAGAAGTGAGAAAAATGATGGCAGGGTTCAGTGACCTCTTTTGAGCCATGGAATAAAACTGAGTGAATAAGGAAGATCAATTAGTTTTTTTCCCACCGTCCTCTCCCTTCTTTAGAGCAGGAATATAAAGTTGGCTGGAAGAAAATGTTCTTCCCAGAGAACGGAGATTTCAGAAAGATTCTGTTAGCATCTAATCCCTTCCCTACATGGAGTGAGTGGCAGCTTTCAACATTTCTTGTTTCAAAGGAGTGCTCCAAATTATCGGTCAGGAAGCTCAGGGGCAATTTAAGTGCAAGGGCCTGGGGTCCCCTTCCTGATACCCCAGAGGCAGGCGTTTGCCACGTTGGCTTTCTGCACTGGCCTTTATAGAAGTGTGGCATGGTGTAGTTGGGAGTATGTGCATAGGATTTACCCAAGTCCACACTAGCCAGTGGTACAAGGATGGATGAGGTTTCCTGTGAGTCCAGAGTAAGCCTAGGAAACAGAGGAGGCGGAGCTCCTTGTCATCTGAGCAGATCAACAAAATGGAAAAATAATCAGCTTCAGTGGGTCATGGAGAGGCCAGTAACTAGACTGAAGGGAAGGAAATAGTGGGGTCACCAGCACTTTATCCATCCAAGAGAGCAGTGCAGTCAGCCGTCAGGTTAGACAGCCGGCAATAAGCTGCCTGGGAGAGCAAGGGGACAGGATGAGTATACCAGTGACCCCAGGCAGCCCCGGGGTGACCACAAAGCAGCCATATCACATCTCCATCACCAACATGCAGGAGATCACAGAGAAGAGCCTTTTATTCTGTTGTTGGTACTGCCAGGAAATACAAGAGGGCGAGTAGCTCTCTTGGAATTTTGAGTTAGACCAGGGGTGGAGGGTGGGGGAAACACAAGAACAAGAGTTTTGAATTAGTCATTTCTCCATTTTCCAGTAACTGGTTTAGATTAAAAATGTTTTCCTAAACTGAATTTTTTTTTTTGAATGGGACGGACTAAGTTACTAGGCCTTGGGATTCAGAGCAAAGATAAGAAAAAAGAATGATCTTGACAGAGATGCAAAATTGATCCGAGTGAAGAATGTTGTAGAACAATGTTTAGATTATTAGGACTTGCTCTTTTTTCTGTTTGTTTGTTTACATTAGAACAGTGACTGACATAAAGTAGGAGCTCAATAAATACCTGCATCACTTTGTAAATAATGATTTGTCATCCAGAAGCATCAAAATTAACCTGAGAATTAGATGCAATTTTCAATTTGTTTTTTAAAGTAGACTTTGAAACTCACCCAGAAACATTATGCTTGAAAAAGCAAACTTTAATCTGTAAGATATGAATTCTGTTAATAGAAGAATGTCTCTTAAGAACCAAAGAGGTCCTGGAGGAAACAGGGTTTTGAATTTAGGCGGTTGCACTAAATTTGACAGAGAGTAGGGGCAAGATGAGAGTCACTTGTCCTGGGAGCCCGACTACCAGGGTCATGGGACATGATGCTGGAGGAGCTCAATGATGTCTGTTAGAAGGCATCTGAAATTAGAGGACCTGCTTGGAGAAACTGCTAAATATTATAGATCATTAGCACCAGGGAAGCAAACAAATGTCTGTTTTTACTTGGGAGAGCACTGCATGCTGCTGCTACTTAGCAGTCCCCTTACCTGATCTGTCCATAACTCCCTATTGCCTTGCCTCTTAGTGCAAGCTTGTATGTTGTCTACAGATTAAATAGCAGCAGTGATGCATTCCATGCCCATAGATTTTGATAAGTTACATGTAGACTCCCCACATCGCCTTTCTTTTTCCCAATGCCCAGGTAAGTATGCAAAATAGCAAGTAAAGACTGTCACATGCAGCCTCGTGGTAGTCTTGTAGAAGGAACAGTTTGAGCACCAGGTGGGATTAGCGTAGGGAAACCCATCTCCATTACATGTTAAATTCATTCCTACTATGTTTCTCTATGCTATTTCTTATCTGCTATCACTTCCCATTTCCACTATCAACATCTGACCTTTCAATTAATCACAAAGCACTTCTATGAAAACTCATTCTCTGCTTCTCTTCCACCACATGGTTTCCTGACTCTTGTACTCATTTAAGCAGAGAAGGGAGTTTGTTGGCACCACTATCCAAGGCAGAGGATGTGTAGGGATAGATATGGACCTTTAAAATGATATTGATGCAGGGTTCAAATATTGCCACAGTCTTCATTCTGCATCTTTTATTAATGCTTCTCTTTGCAAGTACCAATAATTCTTCCAAGATAGTTTTCTTCATGAGTAAGAGATCCAGGCTACTAGAAGAGAAGTGGCTTATATTTTTCCTCTCCATCACCAAAGAAAAATGGACTCTCTTCAATGTAATGTGATGGAAGGAATCTGAATGCACTGGCTTGGGTTGTTTGCCTGGAAATGTGTTTATGGAATTGGGGTGGTGATTAGCAGTCCCATGCATAAGAAGGAAACTGTATTTAGGCAGTCATGGTGTTTTTCCTGAAAAAGGTAGGTCTACTGTGCAAATCAAGTCTAGGTATATTAACTACAGGGAGTGAATTGAATAACACTCTTAGTGACTAGAAAATCATATCGCACTTCATATAACATTATTATAATACTTCCATATCTGATTGTTTGTAGTTATACTACAAATAAGAGGAGAGTATATTAGATTAGGAATTGGGGGCTCTTGGGTGGCTCAGTCAGTTGAGCATCCAACTTCGGCTCAGGTTATGATCTCGTGGTCTGTGAGTTCGAGCCCCATGTCAGGTTCTGTGTTGACAGCTCAGAGCCTGGATCTTGCTTTGGATTCTCTGTCTCTCCCTGTCTCTGTCTCTGTCTCTCTCTCTCTCCCCCTCTCCTGCTCATACTCTGTCTCTCTCTCTCTCAAAAATAAATATTTAAAAAATTTTTGAAAAACAATTGAATGAGGTATTAGAACTTTTGCAATTTAGTGATTTTTCTTTGTATCTCAAGACTCAGACTGAAATGATAAGATATATTTTCTATAACAAGTTG
Organism: Crocuta crocuta; assembly: GCF_008692635.1. Taxonomy (NCBI): domain Eukaryota; kingdom Metazoa; phylum Chordata; class Mammalia; order Carnivora; family Hyaenidae; genus Crocuta; species Crocuta crocuta. Next base: position 1,867,423 of record NW_027529554.1, read on the forward strand.
ATATAGGCATTACATTTCGAAGCATTCATTTTATCTATGCTTCATATAATAAATAAAAGGACATTTGACTTTATTAGAAACTAATTACGTAATGAGTTCACAATGAAATCAATACAGTAGGTGTTTTGTGGGTATTACTGATACTATTTAAAAAAATCAAGTAATTTTTCAGAAGTAGGACTTCTGTTGACACACAGCACAATTTTAGTTAAGCCTCCTCTGTCATCAATTAGAATGTATATGTAGATTTCTACTACTTGAAGTGAATTAACAGAAACTATCCCATACTGTTGTAAATAACCACCACAACAAAATCGTTTAGGTTCATGTTACAGCTAGAGTAAGTTGTAGAATGGCTCTTTCTCATAATCTTCCAGATTATGCCAATGTTTCTATAAAATAAGGAGCCAGATGTTTAGTGATACATAAAAGCCAGTCTCCTTATTTTATAGAAACATTTTTCAAGCATATTTCTGAGTGTTGTTGTCTGTGAGGAAAGACCAATACTAAGAGTTTGTACTCAAAGATGTGGTGGGATTTGCGAATTCAGAGCAACTGTCTATGATCATTATCACATACAAGGTTATCATAATTTTAGTTGAATGCTTTATTTGTTAAAAGATGGTTGCACTGATGGTAACTCTTACAGCTAGATTTAATTTTACAATAGCCATTAAGTGACCATATGACTCTTCTGTAAAGGGCCAGTTTGCAATGTGATTAGGGGAAAAATAGGATCCTAGTGTTTTGTTTAAGACCCTAGTATTTAAAAAAATTTTTTATGATATATTTATTTCTGAGAAAAAGAAAGAGAGAGAGTTAGCAGGGGAGGGTGAGAGAGAGAGAGAGAGAGAGAGAGAGAGAGGGAGACACAGAATCTGAAACAGGCTCCGGGCTCTGAGTGGCTGTCAGCACAGAGCCTGATGTGAGGCTCGAACCCACAAACCGTGAGATCATGACCTGAACCGAAGTTGGACACCCAACCGACTGAACCACCCAGATGCCCCAAGATTCTAGTATTTTTAAAATTTACAACTTGAATCTGAAGATGAAAACATAGTGTGTGTGTATGTTTTAAGAAAGAATAAAGATTGCAGAGTGGTCCAATCTAGAAAGTTCCTTGGTGATTTAGAGAAATGAAGCGGAACCTTTTATTTTATATTTGTTCATTTGTTTCATTAGCTTCACAACAATTTATGGTACCTAATCATTGTATAAGATGCAGTCAAGAAAAGAAGTCCCATCATAAATATCAAAAAAAGAACCAGGAAGTCTTCCCACAAGTGATTTTTTATACCTTCTAACTCATGCATATCATTCTGGTGACAGCTGTGCATTCTGAACTGAGAAAACAATAACAAAGCTTAATGAGATTTGTAAATTATAATAAAAAAACCCTTCAAGCAGCCAAACTCATTTTTGCAGTCATTTAAAACTCTATTGCAGAAGAGACCTAATTTAGAATAAATAACATTTTTCTTTCCCTCAAAAAGACAGAAAATTTAAGAGATTTTCCTGTAGATGAATTATTAAAAATCTCATAGTAAAGTGTGGTAGGCTGAATAATGTCCCCAACCTCACCACCACACCAAAGATTTTCCACAGTCTGATCCTGTGAATATGTCACCTTACATGGTAAAAGGGACTTTGCAGATATGATTCAGAATCTTGAGATGGGGTGATTGTCCTGGATTATTTGGATGGGCCCAATGTGGTCACAAGGGTCCTTATAAGAGGGAGGAAGATCAGAGTCAGTAGTAGGAGATGTGACAAGGGAAGCAAGAGATTGGAATGATACCAGGAAGGGACCACAAGCCAAGGAATGCAGGTAGCTTCTAGAAGCTGGACAAAGAAAAGGAACAGATTCTCCCCTGGGGTCTTCAGAAGGAAACAGCCCTGTGGACACCTTGACTTTAGCCCTGTAATACTCATTTTAGATTTCTGATGTCCAGAATTATAAGAATAAATTTTATTATTTTAAGTCATGGAGTTTGTGGTAGTTTATTAGGTAGTAATGGGAAACTAATATGCTGAATCAGCACTGTGGGATTTGCACAGAAATTTTTTGCACCACTTAGTGTGTAAGAATAAATAACTGAGGGATAATAATAATTAATTTCATAATAATTATTTTTAATGTTGTCAGTCACCTTAAGAATAATTTGTCAAAAGCTTTCTGAAAGCTGAATGGATACCAAGTTGATAGTATACTTACTTACAAATAATTTTTGAATATCTTTTATGTGCTTGGTAAATAAAAAAGACATCACTCATATTTTCACACAATGGGCCTTAAATGACTAATTTCTCTTTAATTTGTTATATTTTTACAAAGCATCAGATGCCATTAAGTGTTCAAAACAGGGCAAACTGATTTAGCCTGTCAAATTAGTGAATACTTCCCTGAAGAAATGTTGTTTATTTGAGACATATAAGAGACTAGAGCCATTTCATCATTTAAAAAGCTTTTTAAAAATAACTTTGTTTTTAGAGATTTGAGAAGGGATTCATGGCTTTTAAATGTTTATTTTAAGATAGAGAGCATGAGTGGGGGAGGGGCAGAGAGCAAGGGAGAGAGAGATTCCTAAGCACACCCCACACTATCAGCGCAGAGCCTGATGCCAGGCTCCATCCCATGAACTGTGAGGCCGTGACCTGAGCTAAAATCAAGAGTTTGACACTTAACTAATGGAGCCACCAGGCACCCTGGGATTCATGGCTTAAAAAAAAATCTGGTTGCAGGATGGCGAAAGAATTGAAAAGAAAATGAAAAAATATAGGAATCGCAGTTATGAGCTATTTAATCAGTTTAGGAACATGATAATAGCATTTTATGACCAGGATAATATCAGAAGGGATGGAAAGATTCAAGAGAAATTTAGGACACAGAACTGACAGAAAGTGGGGGGGTGGGGGTTAGAAAAAGAACACACAACACATTTATCTCTAAATTAAGCCAAAAGAGAGAGCAATGTCATCACCTTGTTTGCTCTGCAACATTTCATACCTCGCATATAAATACAAATGCAAAGCTTTAAACAGAATATCGATGATTATTGCCATTTAGGAAATTCAATTGTGTTATGACTGGAGTTCAGCAGGGAGCTGTGGGAAACAAAATTGGAGTCTGAGGCTGGGCCACTTCGTGAGAGGCCTTGTATGTCATGACAAGGAGCTTCGACTGGATCCTATAACATGGGATGAAACAACATAGGATGGTTTCTAAGCAGGACAGATTTATGATTTAGGAGAACCCTCATGGCAATGAAAACAGACTAGAGGCCTATAAGGAGAAAAGTGAGGCGAGAGGCACTGTGGTGCATGAGGTGAAGTACTGTAGGTTTGCACCTTCAGGAAATTCTCTGGAGCCCATGTAGAGCTCAGCAGTGGTGACTAGGGTCTCTTCAAAGGCCCCGGGGTATCGGGTAAAGTCTAGGAGATCTGAAGCATCTTAGAGGTGTCTGATAAGAGGGCTGGTGGAAGCATTAGATGAAAGGGAGAGAAGAAGCTATGATGATGTCCATATGTCTAGTTCATCTTGGGTGATCAGAGGTATAGCTGGTACCACAGCTAAGGTAGATAATAGAAGAGGACTAGTTGGTGTAGAAGGGATATCATGAGAATTATGAAAGAGCTCTTTATTTCATAATTTCAACACCTTTTATTTAAATAATCTCAATAAAGGAAATATAATGTTGTTAGTAATGCCTTTCTATTTGTGGCATATGTTGGAGTAAAGACTGCAACACCATATCCTTAGATAGGAAGCATAATTTCAGTATTGATCCCTGGCTTCCCTAAAGTGATAGTTTTCCATGACTTAATAGAGATATTTTCAATAGCATTTTTGTAATTTTTTTTTACAGTTATAAGGAACTTAGCACCTATTTTAGACCTTCCTTTAAGAGTTATACAGTGAGGGGTCCCTGGCTGGCTTAGTTGGTAGAGCATGTAACTCTAGGTCTTGGGGTGGTGAGTTCAAGCCCCATGATGAGCTAGAGCTACTTAAAAGAGAGAGAGGGAGAGAGAGAGAGAGATGATACAGTGATACCTGAAACCAGTAGTAGGGATTGTTACATTTTCAGGAATTTAATGAGTTAATTGGTGATAACACAGCTGTTATTAAATTCCTGATAATATAAATTTATAACCAAATAAGTTTATTAGAAACATAATAATAAATATTCAAAACTCATAACTTTCTAATTATTTTACTAAATTATATTCTTATCTTAGTTTTTGAGATTATTTACATCTATTGTATCTATGTGGTAGAAATATTTTATAATGATATCTTCTGATTATCTCTTCCCAAATCCATTATCAGTGATACCACCTTGAGAGTGTGAAAGCCATCACAGTAGAAGTATTGACATTATGGAAATCAGCTACAAATCACAACATCATATATTATTTTGTTCATTGTATAGAATTAAGAAAACAATAGAGAAAAGGTTAATAATGCATTTAATTAAAAAGCATATCTATAATCACTATGTTGCAAATAGCAAAAAATTTGGGAAATATTCTTTCAGTATTTGAAAACTCTTATCTGATTTAGCAAAAAATTTGCTGGCATCATCATTGCTTTCGTGAAGCTCTAACACACATCTCTGTTTCACTTTCATCCTAGTTATTAATGTAAATGAAAATATCAACTAACAAATGTCAGAGCTATACTCATTCGTCATTTGCAACCAAAGTTTGGCTGCTAATATAAGAATTTGATATAAATCAATGAAAATATTCTCTGAGAATCAATTGCCTATCTGGGATTTGCATATTAGTATTGTATATTTTATCATTATTTGTAAGTTGTGCGATATACATTTATGTCAGTAAAATTTAAAATAAACATATAAAGACATATTTTTTTCTTATTTTTGGCAAGTTTGTTAATTATTTACCAACAAACCACTGCCGGGGAATATATTCACAGAAGATACTGAAAGTGCTATACCATTTTATATTGGAATATGGCCCTACTGTTATAACTCGGAAGGTCTTTTTTCTCTTCTCTACTGTTTTTAACTCTTAGGATAATGGCTTGAGGTCCTCTAAGATATGATCTGTAGTCATCTTTCCTGGACATCATCTCAAAAGAAAGAACTGTTTTCTGTGTAATAACCTTAATTTAGGATTCTGCCTGGATCTTACAGGAAAAACAGAAGGAGAAAGGCCAGACAGAAATATAATCACCAAGACCCACATCCTTGTAGCTGTGGCCCCTCAGAACCATGGGTTAAAGCAAAATAGGTCATAGACCAAAGGCATCTAGCAAATCCAATGAGCAGCTGGCATGGGAATTTCATCGAGTCAGACTGAAAACATAATTTAGCCATGATGGAGGCTCCAGAAATCCATACTTGTTTGCTACTTTTTTATTATTTATAAACAATAGAAATGTATTCCAGGATCAAGTGCTGACAGATTTGGTGTCTGGTTAGAGCTTGCTTCCTGATTTATAGATGGTGGTCTTTTTGCTGTGTTCTTAATTGGTGGAGGGGATGAGGGCCCTCTGTTAAGGCCTTTCTTGTAAGTTCACTAATTCCATTCATGAGGGCTCCACATTCATGACCTGATCACCTCACCAAAATTTTATCACGCTGGTGGTTAAGTATCAGCGTATGAATTTTGAGAATACATAAAAATTCAATCAATAGCACTGTTTTAATTTTAAAAAATTTTTAACATTTATTTATTTTTGAGAGACAGAGACCCATAATGAGCAAGGGAGGGGCAGAAAGAGAGGGTGACACCAAATCTGAAGCAGGCTTCAGCCTCTGGGCTGATGGGCTGACAGCAGCCAGCTGGATGTAGGGCTCTAACCCATGAACAATGAGACCATGACCTGAGCCAAAGTCGAACACTTAACCAACTGAACCCCCTAGGTGCCCCTAATTTGTTTAATGTTTATTTATTATTGAGAGAGAGAAGGAGAGAGAGTCAGAAAGAGAGGGAGACACAGAATCTGAAGCAGGCTCCATGCTCCAAGCTGTCAGCACAGAGCTGGACATGGGGCTCGAATTCAGGAACTGGGAGATCATGACTGGAGCCCAAGTTGGATGCTTAACCAACTGAGCCACCCTGGCACCCCAGTAGCACTGTTTTAAAACTATACTTTTATCATCCACAAGGGCATCTTCTTAAAAATATATTAAAGATTATAGACAAGGCTAATTTATTTTCAATGCTAATAGTTACTTCTGTCTCTTCTTCATGAGAGTTAACCACTATTAAAATTTGTTGGGAAACATTCCAACACTGTCTTTATTTTTAGACTAATTCTTCTAGCTTCTCAAGTTAAATGTTCACTAATTTATTTTCAACCTTGATTTAACATAAAAGTATATACAACTGTAAATTCTCTTATTAGCAAATTTTTGACCATTTCCCCAAATTGACAACATGCAAATGTTATCATGGCTAATATCTATATAATATATAAAGTTTTTGTGTCCTAATTGTCTCACTTTATTTTTGTCTCACAGAAATGAAAGTTGGGAGCTGGAACCAGCTGTATAGTAGCCTGGTCATCTATGTAACATCAGTAAGAACACAAATTCTGTGCCCTGACATTTTAGTGTCTGTCTCATCTTAAGACTGGCTCTATTGTTTATCAGAAGTAGATGCTTTCTCACTCATATCCAGAAAGACAGACTGAGATAATTTGTTCTGTAACCATGATAATTAAGTCCTTTCCACCTGATTGGACCATTTTGGGCCACATGACCACTTCTGGGGAACAAGCAGGCACCAAGAGCAGAACCAACCCTTGGTATGTTCAGACCAATGAGAATCCATCCTGAATATGGGAATATAGTCAGCTTTCCCTAAAGAACAAATTTGTGAAGACATAGGGGTGATACACAATAATACTGAGCAAAATAATTAGGAAAACCATGTTGGCTAGGAATCTACCTTAGTCTTTTTCATCAGCTTATACCTTTCATATTTTATATGGGTTTAAATTTTGTTATTGTTGGTATGTGAGTGCTTTTATATTAAGGATAGATATCAAGCTGGAATATATGGTTGTTTTTCTTAATTTATTTAATTTTAATTACTTTTGTGATTTTTTTCACCTAGAAAAGTTGGCAGTTTATATAGTCATATCTATCAGTTAGAATTTCTATCTCATTAATTTTTAGGAGGTTTTTCATTAATAGATGATTTCTTTATGGGTATTTCACATAAAACTTACTTTGGTGTGTGATATGTAATGAAGGACTCATTTATTTTGTTCTGCAAATTGTTACTCAGTTATCTAGTTTCATCTGTTAAGTAATCCTTCCTTTAGCCACTGGATTTTTCAAATGACAACAGGGAAGTATTTACAAACTTTTCTATTCAGTAAGAATGCCACACGATGGTTTGTGATTTGTCATGAAAGGGTTCAGAATATTGGTATTCAAAGTGAATATTATTGGCTTTTTTTATAGCCATATAAAGGAATAAAGGACAAGAAAATGAAAATATTAGGACACTCAATGTGTGTTCTGTAATTTCTATATATAACATTTACAGCAATTGGGGGGTTGCTAATTATTACTTTTATCGTATGGATGAGGAAACTCAAAAGGAATGATCACTTGTTCAGTCTTAGGGCTAGTAAGGGAGGAGGGAGGAGTCAACAGCTTATACTTTTTCATCTTTTACTTCATGAGAAGGAATCAGAAGATGGCAGGGCTGTTCATTGGTGACATACTTAAGGGTACTGAGGCCCCCTTCCACGGGAATCAGCTAAGAGATTTACAAGGAGTCTAAATATTAAACCATGTGGAGCTTTTTCTTTTACCTATTTTTGTTTCATTCTTTTCAGTAGCTGAAAAGCTTTCCTTTGGTAAATAACTATTGTTTCATTTATATGTCTCCCTACCCAGCCCCTCTTGTAAGGTGAGGTATCCATGATTATCCATGACAATTTTGGTCTCCTAGTATACTGGCACGGACTAGAGAGTTCAATATTTTATGACTTCTAAAATCACTGTTCGATCCAGACTATGAAAGATTTTATTTTCCCTCATGGCAGTGAAGTGGCTCAAGACTGGTTGCTCTTTATGGAAGGAAAACATGGCAGAAATGTGGTAGTCTTAGGGATCGCTTTTGCTTTGCTTCTGGAATAGGTATATCCCATCTCATGGGGTAGGTGAATACAGTTATCCATGATGTGATATTTTACGAAGATAATAAATTCACTTTTTCTATCTCTCATTGTCTTTTTATGCAAATATCTGATCTATTCAAATGGTATAAGAGATTATTAAACCTTTTTNTATCCAGAAAGACAGACTGAGATAATTTCTTCTGTAACCATGATAATTAAGTCCTTTCCACCTGATTGGACCATTTTGGGCCACATGACCACTTCTGGGGAACAAGCAGGCACCNACATGATGCCATTCCTTGGAATCTTAAAAGGGACTCCATGAAATCAATTGTAATGTAAAGAAAAACTTGTCTTCATTAAAGGACTACCATGTTTTCGTCTATCAATTAATAAATACACAGAATTGACTGTGTTATCATATTTTGCTTTGTCTTCAAGGAAAGTTCAGAGCTAAAGGCAATGTTAGGGCATTACCACCGCATTAGATTTCATAGTTACCAAGTTTATTTCTACCCATATTTAATGGTTTGAGGCTTTATATGTATACTTTTTAACAGCCTTATAATAAGTATATATTTTCTTATAAGCCAACTCAAATCCAATTTGAGAATCCGTAAACAAGATGTAAGTTAAAAACTGGGGAGATACATTCTTTTTCCAAATGTGGAGCTCTCCGGGACTACCAAAGGCCAGCCTTCTCATATTCCTCCTTCTGATTGGTTTGCTTTGAAAGGGAATGACAAACCCTCAGAATGAGTGCCACAGAAATACAATTTGCTAACAATTTCAATAGAATATTGAAACAGCTCAGAGTATTCAAATTTCTGAGGGGACAATAACTTCAATTGCTTGCTTATTATAGAGAAGGGAACTGCAGTAAAATTTAAAAACCTCCCTTATATCTCATATTACTCCCACCAAAGAAGCTTAAAAACAAAACTAAACCAAAATCAATCAAGCACACAACATATGCAACATCCAGAATCCCATTTTTCTCATCGTGGCCTTGCTGTGGTTGGTACCAGTCTAGCCTCCATCTAGACTTCTTTCATGCTGCAACAGCCACGTCTTCCTAACTTTTAGGGCCTAAATCACTGCAGTATGTTACTGCAGGGATGCAGAAATAAAAAAGAAAAACAAAAGCAAACCCCCTAAACTTAAGAACATTAAAGTACTCTTCCTGTCGGGCTTTCATGATTCTTAACCATTACATAAATTGTAATTAAACCTTTATCTTGAAGATAAATCCAGTGCATAAGGACAGCATAGCACAAGAGAAACTATCAAAATAAATACATGTGGTGAGGCTTGCCACACACCACATAATAACTTTCAGTCTTTGATGGATTTCTGACAACAAATGTACCACAAGTATTTCAGAATTCATTCCTTAATTGAGATTTGTCATCTTGGCTTAGAAATGTGTATCTTTGTTTTGCGGGAAATAATAAAACATTTGTTCATGGATCCGTGAGTACAATAGAAGCCATTGTGTCTTTTAGGCCTTTGAAACCCCATATTATGAGTTTCAAAGCACCTCTTCAAATCACTGAGACTGCAAGCTTCTACCTGTGGAATTTGATGGTTTGACATACATTTTCTAGAAATAAGAGGTGCCTTGTTGGTTTTCAGTATGGTTAAAGTTCCTACAGTCTGTCAGATACTGTTGTGGAAAAGGGAGCTATATTTGGAAAGGAGTCAGCAAACCTCAGATTGTAATTGTTTTTCCTGCCAAAAAACATACAGAGTTCTGCTGAATCCTTGACAGCTGTGCCTTGTCATGGAGAAAAATCTTCAACAAGCAAACAAAGAAGCATTTATCCCTATCATATATTATGCCCTGGTAGTGTGAATAATCTGTCTATCATTTTAAAAACTGTACATAATTTTAAATAACTCTACCAAGAAGTACTAGTCTCCATTTTTTCTTCCTATTTTGGCATTTTGAAAATGTTTTGCTTAGGGGAAAGGAGAAGATAATTATGGATAGATCAATTTCAAGTATGTCAGGGGTGAAGTTACAAAAGAGCACTTTTTCAGTTTTTGTAGGAACTTACTCCTATAGATAGCACAGCTGGAATTCCAGCATTTTTATCATTTCTGTAGTCAGTTAAAAGAACACCTCTAGTCTGTGATGCTATTACACTTTCAGACTAACATCGAGAATTCCTGCACAGTTGTTCCCGACTCTTTGTTTCGAAAGCAGGAATTTATATTTTGACAAAATAATTTCCTGAAAAGATGGACTGTGATTCTTGATATGGTGTTAGAAAGGATAAACCTGGGGGTGCCTGCGTGGCTTACTTAGTCCGTTGAGCGTCTGACTTCGGCTCAGGTCATGATCTTGTGGCTGGTGGGTTTGAGCCCCGTGTTGGGCTCTGTGATGACAGCCAGCTCAGAGTGTGGAGCCTGTTTCAGATTCTGTGACCCCCTCTTTCTCTGACCCTCCCCTTCTCACTCTCTCTCAGAAATGAAAAAAAAAAATACATTTAGAAAGGTTAAACCTGGACATCTTGGAATATTAGGAATCATTGGTTGAATTAAGAAGTTGATTTATACAAATTTTTTGAAATGTGTGCAGAAATCAGAATGTGTGTTGATTATTCTAGGTAAGAAAAGACATTTTTCCTTGGACCCACATGATAGAATGCTTGCAGTTTCTCAAGTGACTCTAGTTTACATGCAGCAGGGATGCATTCTCTTCCAGAAGCCCAGCTGTGCCAGTCATATTATATTATGTTCTTTTTCTAAAACTAAAGTCAATCTAATTTCAAATGGAGAGAAATGCAAGCTCAGTTATTATTGGGTCTTTCTTCTCACTCTAACCATACGATGGTTACTAGAGTTTATGCTTAGAGTAGTACTATGGGGAAAGACTCTCTATGCTTTAGACCATAGTTGTCACTACTGATTGTCCAAGTTCAAGCTGTTCCATCAAAGGGAGAGGCCCTGACGTGTTGGGGAATGAGTGGGTACATTTGTCAAAGCTGAGTGTCTTGGAGCCTCAGTCCTACCTTTGCTGTGGTCCTTCAGTGGATCACACAGATATTTCTCTTCCTTCTGAGAATCTGTGCCTAACTGAGGACCCTGAGTGGGAATGAAATGATGCTTTCTCTTCTTGGGGTACCCATAGTTCTCTATTTTTTTCCCAGTTGTGAAAGCTCCCTTGCTTTCTTTTTTTTTTTTTTGTCTTTCTCTTTAGTATCTTGGGAACTACACAGCATAATCTTATTGGGGTTAACTGTCTGATTTTGGCTCAGGTCATGATCTCACAGTTTGTGAGTTGGAGCCCCATGTCGTGCTCTGTGCTGACAGCTCAGAGCCTGAAGCCTGCTTTGGATTCTGTTTCTCCCTCTATCTCTGTTCCTCCCTTGCCTGAACTCTGTCTCTCTGTCTCCCTCTCCATCAAAAATAAATAGAGAGTAAAAAAATATTTTTATAAAATGAAAAGAAAACAAAACTAAGAAGTCCCCATGTCTCATCAGGGTTATTCTACTTTTCAACCTGTAATATAAACCAATACCTAAGGGCATATTAAAGATACACTTTCTCTTAATCTTAAAGATTCCCCTTTCTCAGGGGAAAAGGGAAGGGCAAAAATTTAGGAGACAACACAGGATGGAAAAACACCAATTAATATGCAAACATCATCTTTCTAATTGCGTGAGTTTGTATAAGTTATTTAAGCTCTTTATCTTGCCTTTCTCATCTATAAAACAGGATAATAATTATACCCACTCTGAAGATTAATGCTTATTACTACACTCAGAACTATGCCTAACTCATTACCTAGTTATTATTAATATTTGTGTTCTTATGTTTTAGGGAATTTAGCATAGCACAGAAGAGCGTAGTCTCTCAAGTCAGAATGTCTGAATATTTATCTGAGTTTGGGCAAATTTGCCTGCAGGGTATCAGTTTCCTTGTCTGTAAACTGATACTGGTGGGGATAGTAAACAAACTAGCTCATAAATTTGGGGGAGGGTGAAGTGCTTGGGAAAGTGCCTTGTGCATAGGATTCAAAAAATCTCTTGCAGAATGTACCTACTGGCCTACCAGTCTTATACCAAATATATGTATCATATGTCATACACTGGGTAGGAATAAACATATGTATTTATATCTAATCTCTATCATCTGTATCATCTGTATCATCCATATCTATCTCTATCATCTCTATCTCTCTCTCTATATCTCTATACCTAAGTGAAACACATTTTTTGTATTATATGTATTAGATGAACAAATAATAGTCAATCAATTTATTTTAAATGTCTTCTGAACTTGATTATATGTGTTATGGTAACAAAACATTTTTTAAATGAAATTATCTTGAGTTTTTTGCCCTCTTACATGGATGAAAAATACCACCACCGTGGCCTCTAACAATAGTAGCAATGAATCTATGAAGTAAGTCAGGGTCATGGATATAGTTGGATGAATTCTGAGGATGGATTCTCAACTTTTAATGATATGTCAGAGTTTTAGTGATTTTTATTTCTAGAACAAGTTTTGTATTTTATACCATTTAAAATGTTAGTTAACTTTTGCTGCTCATGGGTGGCTTGGTTGAGCACTTAAATATTGGTTTTGGCGCAGGTCATGATCTCATGGCTTGTGAGTCTAAGCCCCATATTGGGTTCCGGGCTGACAGTGCAGAGCATGCTTGGGATTCTCTCTCTCTCTCTCTCTCAAAATAAATAGATAAAAACTTAAAAAGTATAATGTTAACTTTTATCTTAGTAATAAAATATATTTTCAAATTGTCATATAGTATAGATTTTGAAGATTTTAAGCCCCTGTTTCTGTTCCTATCTCCTTTCCTCACTAAGAATAAGTCATAATAAATATTAAAAAAAAAAAACCCAAAATCTGAAGAATGTTACAGTCTCAGGATTTTACATAAATCCTTATAAAACAAGTATGAAAATGAATCATGGTTCTAAATACATCAGGAATAATGTGAAAATACAGCAACTATAAAGTGTCTGAAATGTCTACTGTTACTCTAGTTATTTTTGATATCTCATATGGTGACATCAAGTGTCTTCAATAAAATATCTGAACCATCAAAGCCAATTTGGCTCATGTGGTGGAGAGAATAAATTCAATTATTTACTTAGCTTTAGAGCTGATACTAGTGGCTGTTACAGGAAAGGAATGTGGTTGCCTGTATGATTTTCAAGGAGTAATTCTGAATTGTTCAGTATATGTTTTATGTAAAAATAGGTTATCTACATACAAATAAAATTAACATACTACATTAAACAAGGATAATATACGCACAGGACAGAACTTGGGATTTTATTTCTCCCAGCAATTTAAAGTAATACTGTGTGTGTATGTGTGTGTGTGTGTGTGTGTGTGTGTATGGAAAAAAATATTTGCTAACTTAGCAGTTCAAGATACTTGACTTTTATACTTTTTAATGTTAATACTTGATATAGCTTTTTAATACAGTGTTTTTTATTATTTGAGTAATTATGTACTATTTAAAAGGCTTTCCACACATATGTGAAAAACACAGGTAAATTGAAAATTTTAATTGCAGTTAGGAAACATAAGATAAGACAAAATTAAAAATACAGTTGGGGTGCCTGGGTAGCTTAGTTGGTTGTGTCCGACTTCAGCTCAGGTCATGATCTTGCAGTTCGTGGGTTTGAGCCCTGCATAGGGCTCTCTGCTGACAGCTCAGAGGCTGGACCCTGCTTTGGATTCTGTGTCTCCTTCTCTCTCTGCCCCTCTCCTGATCACACAGTCTCGCTCTCTCTCAAAAATAATTAAACATTTAAAAAATACTGTTGATAGTAATAATTTTTTAATCAGAGGAATTGCACTGTTTTTAATCTTTCAACCAAAATATCTACTTCTGCTTGATAAAGCCATAGCTGGAGTTAAAATGTTCCATTTGCACGTGTTTATGAGTAAGCTATTTCTATAACAATGGTGCATATCAATCAGAAAATTCAGTGGGTACCAAGTCTCCTTTTGCTCACCAGTTTGTGCAGCTGAATATGTCTCCAGTGCTTTTCTTCCTGGGTCAGCCGGGGTGACTCTGCTTCCTGTGTCCCTCATTGTCCTTGGACAAGCATGTTGATGTGTCCTCCTTGTGAAGATGGCAGAAATGCAGAAATGCAGAAAAGTATGCCAAACCTGGATAAGAGCATATCATGCTCATTTCATGTTCACTGCCATCTTACTGACCCAAACAGGTCCCATGGCCAAGTCCAAAGTGAAGGGTAAAGAGCATATTATCCATTCTTCTCTCCCAACAAGGGCGGCCATCACAAAGGAGTTGGATGCAGAGAGAGGTGAAGTACTTTGGTCAATACATCAATCTACCACATGCAGTTATTGCTACAAAATTAGAAAAACTTATTTGTGATAGAAATTGACTGACACAAATTTTTTATATACCCTGGATAGACACTTTCAGTTCTAAATGACAAGACAATGAGTATATCACATCACACTCAGGGCTCGGAATGTTCCTTAACCTAGAAGGTAAAGTGCTTCATAAACCACAGTTTAATAGATTTGGCTCTGGAAAGCATTTCGTCATGTCCTGTGAAACATTTTGAAGTTATTTGAAAATATACCTAGTAACATGACATTAGTTACTTTCTCTAATGAGTAAATAATTATTATTTTTTTAATGGTGCAGTACTTTTAACATATCCCAGCCTCAAAATTATGAATTTTTTCCTACTCTGGAGTGACAAATTTTAGGCTATTCAATGGATTTCATCACTGATACATGTATCCTGGCTTTAACAGGGTGGTGAAGAGCTGTTTTATTCCTTATTCGCGAATCTGTATGCATACCTTTTATTTTAATGGCCAGCATACAGTAGCAGGAAAAGCAGGATCTCATCTCACTGCCTAGTTTTTACTTTTTTTTTATTGGGCAGCCTCAAAATACTTATGCTCAGGGGCACAATATAATTACATTCACATTTTTCACAATTTCCTTCAATGTTGAATCAAGATAAGGAGGCAATGCCAACTATTCTTTATGATTAATGGAGTGTGGTAATTGGCATTAGGAAAAAATATGTTAATTTGACTAGCTACACTCTTTATTGCTGCCTTCATAGCCATTAGTACTGATCACAATACATTTTTTTTCTGTTTCTAGTCTACACTTTGGTGCACAAAGAAATCGTTAACTAAAGTAAAAAATATCTTTTCTACTGTATCATGAGTTTTCAGGAACAGAAAAAAAAATGAGCTAGCATTTTTTCTCATAAATTCCTAATGTACATGTGAAGAGATAATTCAGTCTCTGCCATCGGTGGCTTTATCCAAGTCTAAAGTGGAATTCCTTCTGACGTGCACAGGGAATAGTACTTGCTTTTTCAGATTACACACTCTTGTCATCATGTCATCTTGCCATGCAGTACTGTCACTCTAGGAAGGAATTTTGCCAATAACTTGCTTTGTTTTCCTTCTGACTTTAATCTTTGCCATTAACTTTGTGGCTGGTCTTATAGTCTCTCAGCCCCAGTGGTGTGATTCCTGACTAGTTTTGTCTGAGATGTTCAAGTTTGAATATTGCCTTCATAATGGGAGCCACTCTTATGACATAAGCAACCAGAAAACAAACTTTGTGAGAGGAAGCATTGCTCTGCACTAGTTTTTCATAGAGAAAAGCATCTTTTTCCTACAGCTTGTGAAGACATCATCACATAGATTCATTTGCTTTCATCCAGGGAGACTCCTTTTGAATATTTTCGCTGGAAAATATCATTATTCTACATTGTAGGATTTATGTGGTTACCTTCACAGCCCCTTCTATACTTCAGTGAAGTACTTTCAGGCACTGACATAGTTTTGTTTTTTTTTTTTTTTTTTTTAAGTTTTATTTTATTTCTAGGAGAGAGAGAGAGACAGCACGAGCAGGGGAGGGTCAGAGAGAGAGGGTGTCACAGACTCTGAAACAGGCTCCAGGCTCTGAGCTGGCGGTCAGCACAGAGCCCGACACGAGGCCCGAACCCACGAACCGTGAGACTGTGACCTAAGTGAAAGTCGGACGCTTAACCGACTATGCCACCCAGGTGCCCCGGCACTGACATAGTTTTTAAAGGCAAAGTATATATTGCAACCCAATAATAATAGAGAATGGCTTTTGAAAACACATTTAGAACATGCAAATAGCATGGCAATGTATTAATCTTAATTACAAAGACTCAGTCTTAGCTGAGAAAAATAAACTGATGCCTGTAAGAGATGTACAACTAAGACGGAGTTTAAGAACATTTTACTTGGGGTTCCTGGGTGGCTCAGTCGGTTAAGCATTGGATTTTGCTCAGGTCATGATCTTGTGGTTAGTGAGTTCGAGCCCCACATGGGGCTCTGTGCTGACAGCTCAGAGCCTGGAGCCTACTTCGGATTCTGTCTCCCTCTCTCTCTGCCTCTCTCCTACTCATACTCTGTCTTTCTCTGTCTCTCAAAAATAAAAAATGTTAAGGAAAAAATTTTTTAAAAAGAACATATTACTATATGGGGGAACCTGGGTGGCTTAGTCGGTTAAGCATCCGAATTCATCTCAGGTCATGATCTCACAGTTTGTGAGTTCTAGCCCCACGTCGGGCCCTGTGCTGACAGCTCAGAGCCCCAAACCTGCTTCGGATTCTGTCTCCCTGTCTCTCTGCCCCTCCTCTGCTGTGCTTTGTCTCTATCTCAAAAAAAAAAAATCATTAAAAATTTTTAAAAAAGAACATATTACCATATGTAATGACTCTTTCATTTTAAATCTGTTAAATGAATATCAGTTAAATTTGTCAGCAAAATATCAAAAAACTTCAATAGCACTTTTTCATAGAGCCAACAGATAGTCTGTATACCATTTACTTGTAGAATTCTACTGATCACCATTAATCTATAGTGCATACTTTGAGAAACACTGCTTACTACCTAATATTAAATAATATAGATTGTTAGTAAAGTACTTGGGTAATGCTACACAGTTTAAATTGTTTTGATACTTTATTTCAATTTATTTTGTTAATAAACATATAGTACTTTATTTTTAGATAAGGCACTATTTTAAGTGCTTTAAGAATATTAACTCATTCAGTACTTATAGTACCACTATGAAGTATATACTTCTATTATTCCTGTTTTTTCAAATGAGGTAACAGAAGGGTGGTGAGCTCAGGAAACTTGCTTTTAAATAGAGGGAGTGGGATTCAACCCAGGCAGTTTGGCTTTAGATTGTCTATTATAAACACATTTCTTTGTTACAATGCTATTTTTTTGGCAAGTCTTTGAATTTCCAGTGTCTTGATATATCAAATAATTTTCATGAGGAGTAAATCAGAAGAAAATCCATTGACAAAAAGCAACCATTTAGAATAAATTGTTGATGCAATAGGTAAGCAGGAAGCAATGAAAGCAGATTTAAAAACAATAAGCTTAAATTGATATATTTGACTGCTCTGGAGTTGAACAGTATTACGCTTTGAAATTTGACTTTACTTGATGAAGTCAAGTGTTTATTTAAACCTATTGGTAGTGAAATTTTAAAAGAAATGCAATTTACAAATGTGAATAAGTGTTTCTTTTCTTTTTTTTTTTAATTTTTTTAATGTTTTACTTATTTCTGAGAGACAGACAGCATGAGCAGGGGAGGGTCAGAGAGAGAGGGAGACACAGAATCTGAAAGAACTCCAGGTTCTGAGCTGGCAGTCAGCACAGAGCCTGACATGGGGCTTGAATCCACGAACTGTGAGATCATGACCTGAGCCGAAGTCGGACGCTTAACCGACTGAGCCTCCCAGGTGCCCCAATAAGTGTTTCTTATAGTTAATAGGAAAAGTAGGTAACAACAGTTCAAAAGGCAACTTTGTAAATGAGAGTTTAAAGCAGCAGGTATGTTTTATTCTCAATGTAAAAGATAGGAGAAGAAATGTTGTAAATGACCTTTCAAGTATTTACAGTTTAATATGTCTCCTTAGCTACATTTTTATTGGTTTTTGGATAATCGCACTTAATGAACTAAACTCTTTTTAGTCAACATTACTTTTCTAGTCTCTGTTTCAACACACATTTGCAAGATTTCTCAGGGTTCCCTCAAGCACTCTACTGGCTATTGTGCCATAATAATATGATATAATGTTTCCGTCAAACATAATTAATTTGATCTATGCATTTATAGTCAAACTATGCGCTTAACATGTGTTTAATAAAATGGGATGCTCCAAAGATATGAGACTGTTTTGGTTGTGTGAAGTATGTGTGTGTGCGATGGCTTTATGTGAACTTCAGAACTCATTCTCACTATTTCATTGTCATTTCCTTACAAGTGTAGGAAAAGAAAGTGACAAATTAAGATCCTGTTTATATTTCTACTGGGACCTTCACATTTTTGGCTTCATATACATTATTTTTGCTAAGGCCATGAATGATGTAGAGGGAAGAAAAAAACCATCTTTGATACTGTACATATTTGTATTTTGTGGGGAATCAAACTCAACCAACAAAGTTTATACACAAAAGCATTCATTCTATCTTAAATTAAAGTAGTGTTTCATATTATAAAGAATAAGTAGGCTAAGAATGATTGGAAATTTCATTTAATGTCCATGATGGCCAAGGCCTCCTGTTTTTCACTATATCCCCAGGGCCCAGAAGAATGGCTGGTACCCAACAGAGATCCCAAAAAGCATGAACGAATGAAGAATGATTGTGAGAATGCAGGCCGAAAGGGCTTTTCAAAATAAAAGTTATGTCTTATCACCAAAATTCTCTTTAAAATTCGCTTATGCAAAAAATGTTAAGGAGTCTTGGTGTTTATTCTGTGATGTTGCCGAGTGGTTTCTCCCTCCCACCCCCACCCCTCCAAGAAAATCTAGCTCTCATGGTTGAATACTGCAGCAAACTCAAGGGGCTACGTAGCTTTCTAGATCACTTACTTCCCTTCAGAGTTAGGTTTTGCTACATTAACTATTAGCCAAGTGCGAAGAGTTATCAGGAAGATGGAATTCCACAGTCAAGTGCAGTAAAAGAATAAATGGAAATAGAAATGTGTAAGGTATAGGTTTCTCAGGGGATTTAAAACTTGCCTACCAGCTTATTATAGGGAACTCAGACAAAGCAAAGCACTAAAACCTCTTATTAGAAAGGGACATCTTGTTTTAGAACTCTGAAAAGTGAATGTAAACAAATTCTAAGGAAGAATCCAGCAAAATATTCATTGAACATATGGGCTCCTTTAAACTATGATAAGACGCCTCAATCCATAGGTCTTCATTGCTGAAAATGCCTACAGAATATTCAGTTTGTTGAGAGAGTTGGTGGAACCTGGTAATCTATTATCTGGAGTAACGGCCTTTTGGGTTTATCAAATTTGTTTATTTAGTCAAGGTGGAAAGAATCTATAGTAATGCTTAGAAGATAATTAAGATTTCTGTACCTGAATCAATAAGGACAGTTAAAGGAATGCTGATTAGTTCGTTCAGAAGATAAACTTGAGAGGTGACTTGATGTCAGTCTTCAAGCATATAGAGAACTTTCAGGCAGAATACCTTTTCTCTTTCTTTATAGAATAATATAGTAGGAAGTAGATTTTGTCAATCTTTTATCACATATTTTTTAAGTGCTTATATTTTACATATTACTGTGCAAGATCCTACAGGCAACACAGAAATAAAGATCTCCCCAGTGTACTTTATCAAATGCAATTTAAAAAACTTGATTGTTTACCATGTACGAGTGACTATATAAGTATATATAGTTTCTTCATGGCTTATTTTTGTGGATAGAGTAGCAGCTATTCTATTTTGCATTTTGACAGGACTCAGAAAACATCTTGATCTTTAGAGACACATTGGTCACCCAGAACAAGCACATTTTGGTCTCTTCTGCAAGTAGATATGGTTATGTCTCTAGGTTCTGATAATGATATGTGGGCACAAGTAGAATGTGGAACTTGTAGAACGTGCCCTTAAAAGCAGGAAGTAGCCCTGTTCTCTCCTGTGGGCTGGATTGTGGAGCTGGATTACATATCACAAAGTGGAAGCTTTAAGATGAAGGTGTGGAGGTATCTTTACTATCCCAGATGGTGCCTTTGTGTGAAATAGAAAAAAAGGTGATCCTCATTTAAGAAGTTTGCTTCCATTTGTGTAAAATTGTTAATAAAAATCTATACTATCTATGATTTGAATGATACTCTTGAGATCTGTGCAGTGCAGAACCTATACAACCATGCCTGGTAACCATGCTTGATAATTACAGAGCCACTGTAACTGATCCTGAACTACAAACATATTTCACAAGCTTCTTTTACTTTACACTTTTAGTTTTTTGTCACTCAAGGCCAAACCTAATGCTAATTTAAATGCCTTTCTCAAGAATGTAAGCTCCTCTGGAGTAGGGATATTATGGCTTTTTTCATGATTTATTTTTTAGTGCCTAGAACAGGGCCAGCCATATAGAAGATGCTAAAATATTTGTTGGATGATTTATTCAAAGAGAGAAAAAAGAAAGAAAGGAAAGAAAAGAGAGGGGAAAAAAGGAATATAATTTTCTTTACTAAGAGTTTGTAGTTCTTTGAAATTTTATCATATGTAAGTCTATTTTGGGGGCACGTGGGTGGCTTAGTTGGTTAAGTTTCTGACTCTTGCTTTTGCCTCATGTCATGATATCGGAGTTTGTGAGTTTGAACCTGGCTGGACTGTCAGTGCGAGCCTGCCTGGGATTTTCTCTCTCCTCACTTGCTCTCTTGCTCTCGCTCTCTGCCCCTGCCCTGCTCATGCTGTCTCTCTCTTAAACAAATAAATAACCTAAAAAATTAAAACTAGTTTCATTAAAATTATATGGAAAATACAATGGGATTTGTACCATTAATATTAACCATACCTTGTGATTAAGAAAATTACTTCATTTTTAAAGTGGTATTTTTACATGATTACTGTGTTGAAAATAATTTAGAAACATCTCTCATAAGCCATAACCAAGCTACCTATGTATTTTGAGAAGTGAGTCAAGTAAAATTTAAATGGTAACCATTTAGGAGGCACCTGGGTGGCTCAGTCAGTTTAGGGTCTGACTTGAGCTCAGGTCATGATTTCAGGGCTCATGAGTTCAAGCCCCACATCAGGTTCTGTGCAGACAGCTCAGACTGGAGCCTGCTTCGGATTCTGTGTCCCTCTCTCTCTGTCCCTTCCCTGCTCATGCTCTGTCTCTCTCTCTCTCAAAAACAAATAAGCATTAAAAATATGAAAAAAATAGTGACCATTTTTGAAGATTGACAAAAGAATTTAAGTTATTTCTGTCAATCATTTGGAATTTACTAAACTTCTCTTATTTTTTTAAATGTTTATTTATTTATTTTGAGGTAGGAGAAGGGGCGGAGAGAGAGAGAATCCCAAGCAGGCTCTACACTCTGCCTGAAACCTGAGGCAGGGCTTGATCTCAGGAACTGTGAGTGGGATCATGGCCTGAGCTGATATCAAGAGTCCGACACTTAACCAACTGAGCCACCAGGGGCCACAACTAAACTTCTCTTACGTGTAACACTGTGCTAGACATTGTGCAAAACAAAGAGAGTCTCTGTGTGATAGTCAACCACACTGATTCCTTCTGTAGGTTTTGAACTAGTGAAGAAATATATGAAATTTAAATAGAGGATAAAATGCTTGTTTCATTGCTATGAAAGGTGAATTGGAGAGTTCAGCCTTATGAGCTCCTCTACCATGGGCAGCAGGAATAGAAGACAGTATGCACATGGATTGGGGTCACTACTCACCCAGGTATTTACCAAAATCATCAGAGAGCATCTCTAAAAGCCTCTTTCTTTCCCTGTGTTGGGATGTAGATTTCTCCGCCACTTATTTTCATCTGCTGATTACCCCCTCTCTTGTTTTTTCCAGCACAGTTTTGGACTTATTCTTGAATGTATTTGCCATTTTCCTGAACATTTGGGATAGGCCCGAGGTAAATATATGGGCCAGTTTTTCTTTACATTACTTGTGTACATCAGATCTCCAGCGTTTGTATATTTTTACACCACACTTGTCTTAATTGACTAACCATAGAGAAAAAAAATTCATTTGTTTCTGCAGTTCTATATATTTTGAAATGTATTTTGCTCTTCCTTTTTCAAAACTTGTTTCTGCCTGTGAAGTTCATGCTACCTGGAGATAAGAGGAGAGATGGTCAAAGAAAGGTACTTGAAAGAAACGTTTGATATGTATGAGAGATTGTGTTTATCCAAGTGCTTAAGTAATAAAATAGCATCCCTGTGTGTGAAGTTAAAAGTTGGCACAGCTATTTTGAGATTCATACAGAGGCTTTCATTTAATTCCTAGCCAGCCTTGGTAAGATTTACACGAACACATTTTTAATGTTGATGCGAATTTTCCCGGTGGTATCATCTCCGATTAGTAAATTGGAAACTGGAAGAGCACCCTACTGGACTGAGAACTATAGATCATAGGGCAGAGTGTACCTCTCTCTTTATATGGATTTGTCCCATTATGGCATTCTCCCCAAAACTGTTTTTCTGTAATATGGCCACTTAAAAAAAAAAAGCTTATCAATGTTGATATATCTTCCAAAAGGTTATTCTTCTACATGGAAATATTTTAAGCATAAAAAGGCAGGTTAATGAACAGAATTTATTCAAGTCTTATCTATGCTTAGGTTGGTTATCCAGGTTTTTAAAAATTACCCAATGGTCGGAATTACTCAAGACCACAATGGTTCAGTGATTCACTAACGGGATTCTCAGGACTCGGCATATAGCCATATTTGTGATTAGATGTAAGAGGCTACAAAGCAAATTCAGCAAAGAGGAGAAGTGGTGGGGCAAAGTCCAGAGGAAATTAGACACAAGCTTCCAAGGTTTTCTCTCAGTAGAGTCACACAGAATATGCTTAATTCTGAGCAATGAGTAGTGATAACATGTGTGAAATATTGTCTTCCAAGGAAGTCCCTTAGAAGCTCAGTGCCCAGGATTTTTATGGGGGGCTGGTCACATAGGTACCGTCTGCCTGGCATGTGTCTAAATTCTAGACTCCCAGAAGAAAAGCTGGTGTTCAGGGACAGCATACACCCTGATCTACTACACAATGGTGGGAACACTTGAAATCTAAGTTCCTAGATGTCAGCCAAAGGCTGACCTTGCAAATAGACCTAAGTATATTTAGCTATTTCATCTTAGGCTTGCTAGTTAAGTCTTTACTGCATAGAAGGTCTCCTCCTCTCTACTGTGTGGGTTATTAATATTTTTGTCCCATTTTAGTAATCATTCAAACAACAAAAAGAAAAGTAGAAGAAATTGGCCCATTAGAATCTCCATGAGTAAATCTTTTAAGCATTTAATAAACAACGATATTGGGAATATCATTTACATATAGTCTTGCTATAATTTATTCCACTCTTTCACATTTCATAAGAAAATTAAGTTAGCTTCATATTTTAGATATTTTGTTATTTTATTAAGTAGTATTTATTAGTTATTTTTGTTACTGATAGTTTTTTATAAATAAGCTTTTTATTTTGACATATAGATTCAAACATAGTTATAAGAAATAATGCAAAGAGATCTCATGTATGGTTCACTCAGTTTCCCCTATTGGTAACAGTATTTTATAACTACAGTATAATAGTACAACCAGAAAATTGATATTGATAATATCCTCAGAACTGATTTATATATCATCAGTTTTACATGTATTCATTTGTGTGTGTGTGTGTGTGTGTGTGTGTGTGTGTCTTTTTGCTCTGTGCAATTTTATCACATGTGTATTCATATAACTATTACCATAATTAAAATAGAAAATGGTTCCATCTCTATAACAATTTCTTGTGTTGTCCTTTCATTTCCATAATTACTTTTCTCCTTACCTACCTCTACCCTGTTAGCCTACTCCCTAATTCATGATGACCATTAATCTTTTCTCTATAACTTTGTCATTTCAAGGCCATTGTATAAATGGAATCAATGTGTATAACCTTTGGGTTTGGGTTTTTTTGTTTGTTTGTGTTTGGGTAATTCCCTTGAGCTCTATATGAATTGCACCTGTCAATTGTTGATACCTTTTTATTGGTTAGTAGTATTTCATGGTATAGATGTATCATGGTTTAAATTATTCCCTATATTGACAGACATTTGGGTAGTTTCCAGTTTAAGCTATTACAAATGAAACTGCTATGAACATTACAAGTTTCTGCATGAGACTACATTTTCATTTTTATGCAATAAATGCTCAAGATTGCAATTGCTGGGCTTTATGCTAATTGCATGTTTATTTTTATAAGAAACTGTCAAACTATTATCCAAAATACCTGTACCGTTTGACATTCCCACCAGAAAAGTGTGAGAGATAGTTTTTCTACACTGTTGGTAGGAATGCAAACTGGTGCAGCTATACTGGAAAACAGTATAGAGGTTCCGCAAAAAGTTAAAAATGGAACTACCCTATGATCCAGTAATTGCATTACTACTTATTTACCTAAAGGATGCAAAAATACCAATTGGAAGGATACATGCATCTTGGTGTTTATAGAAGCATTATCAACAATAGCCAGATTATGTAAAGAGCCCACCTGTCAATTGTATATACGTATATATATACCTATATATTTATATGTGTATATATTTATATATTTAAGTATGTATAATTGAATATTACTCAACCATCCAAAAGAATGAAATCATGCTATTTTCAATGACATGGATGGAGCTAGAGAGTATTATGCTAAGCAAAATAAGTCAGAGAAAGACTGATCTCCATATGATCTCACTCATATGTAGAATATGAGAAATAAAATAGATAAACATGGGGGTCAGAGAGAGGCAAACCATAAAACAGACCCTTAACTATAAAGAACAAACTCAGGGTTGCTGGAGGGGAGGTTGGCAGGGGGATGGGTTAAATGGGTGATGGGTTTTAAGGAGGACATTGGTGATGAGCACTAGGTGTTGTATGTAAGTGATGAATCACTAAATCCTATACCTGAATTTAATACTACACTCTATGTTAACTAGCTGGAATTTAAATAAAGTCTTGCAACTTTATTGCAAAACTTGCAAGTTTTTCCACATCATTACAAGTATTTATTGTTGTCATTGGTTTTATTTCAGGCATTCTAATGGATGTGTAGTGTTACATCATTTTGGTTTTAATTTTAATTTCCCTATATTCTAATAATGTTTGATATTTTTCATGTGTTTGCTATCTGTAAATCCTCTTAGGTGAAATGTCTATTATTCATTTTCTAATTAGATTTTTTAATTGTTGAATTTTGAGAACTGTTTACATATCCTGCAGAGTAGTAGTGAATATTTGCAAATATATTTCCTTATATTTGTAACTTGTCTTTTGTATTTTTATTCATGGAACAAAAGTTGTTAATTTCTATGTCTAATTCATCAACCAGTCCTTTCCTGGACTGTGCTTTTGTGCCAAATCTAAGAACTATTTGCTTAGCCCTAGGTTTTAAAGATTTTCTACTAGTTTTTTTTTCTAAAAGTTTTAGAGTTTTCATGTTATATATTTAAACTAATTGCCTAGAGTGACAATTTTTAGCAAAAAAACCCGCTACCTTAGAATTTCTTTGTGAAGGTTGACACGCTAGACGTGTTTTGTCACTGTTTAATTGTCAAGTTTGTGTGAAACACAAACACATCTTAAGTATTCTGTTCCAGAGGGTACAGAGTGCTGTTAGTGGTGAGAAGTAGTACACATGGAAAAGACATAAACTTTAAGTATTTGTTAAGCTATCACACCTTGAATTAAAGTTTATCCTGTTTTTCCACTTCCACTCAGGCTATTTCCTTTATTTGACCTGAATAATTGAAATAGTTTCAAACAAAACCCAGGAAAAAAATACAGTGAAAATAGGTGTTCCTTATTTATTTCTGAGAATCTGAAACTAAAAATAATATTTTAGACGCAGAAAGGTCATTTTACCTTATAGAATTATATCTTAAAAGCATTTGAGAGTGCTTATTCAGAGATGTCTTAGGAAAAAAATTTCTGTTCCCATTTTTTAATAAAAAAATTTCTATGTTTATTTATTTTGAGAGAGAGTGTGTGAGAGCCCAAGAAAGGGAGGGGCAGAGAGAAGGGGACAGAATCCCAAGCAGGCTCCACACCATCAGTGCAGAGCTGGACACAGGGCTTGATCCCATGAACCCTGAGATCATGTCCTGATCTGAGATCAAGAGTCAGATGGCGCTTAACAGACTGTGCCACCCAGGCAAACTTCCTCTCCTCATTTTAAATGAAAATATAAAATAATGCTTGACCCTTATAGTGACTCTTCTCTAGGCTGCACTTTATCTCTACTTTTGTGCACTTTTAGAAGATCAACTACATCTACAAACTCAATTCTACACAAATGTTGGATTCTGCATGTTTTTATTTTTACTGAATTTTGCTTGATTAAAAAATCACAAAATTTGGCTTTTAGCCTATAACAACTTTCTTTCTACAACAGCTTTCTTTCTGTGCATGCCATGTATTAGAATATGGTTCACTTCCTGACAGCTAACCAAAGTTTTTTTTTTTTTTTTTTTCTCTCAGGAGAAAAAAAATTCCCCCTTTTTAAACTGCAGAAGTTGGAATTGCAGGGAAGGTTTTTCATGCCTGTGGATCTGGAGTCAGGGAATAGTTCTATTCAAATTTATCAAACTGTTAAAAATGTCCCCATTGCCTCTAGATGGCACACTACCATTATTTTTCTTAGTTTTAGGAAAGTCTTTGCTTTTTATTCACCAGGTAGCACAGGTGCTTGTTCCCAGCTCCAAGAACCATTCAGTTTTCAAATACTTAAAAAAATTGTTTTCTGTTGTATTCTGATGTGGCCTTGGACTTCTGCTACTTTCTTTTGACTCACATTTATGTTAAAGTGCCTCATGGTTCAGACATCCTATACCAATCATTTACAAACATACTGCTGTTTCCAACCTAGTAAATTTTATATATACATACACACACTCTAAACTTATTCACTGGCTTTTATGTGCTGAATCTGCCTAATAGCATGATGCATATAAATAAAATGTAAGCATATAAATCTAAAACAACTTTATGTCATGCCATTTCACTGAATAGTGTTATATAAGCAAAATATTAACTTTGTTCTATATAAACTGCATTTTATACCATATGTAATTTTTCTTTAACCTATCATTTATGTAAAGGGGGTGTGAATTTGCATGTCAAAAACAATGACAGAAAGGTATTAAGTAGTATGTTCGATAATCTCATGCATGAATTCTCCATCAAAAAGTAAAGAGAAAGCTCTCTTTCAGTTAGACAACAGGCATTTCGTCTTTGCTTTTTAGTTATTTTAAGTCAGTTTTATTTCACAATAACATTTGAAGAGATTAATTTTGAATTATATTTCAAGTGTTACAGGATTTTAAGATAGAAGTTAAATTCAATTTATGAATCAGTCACTATGCCATCATAACATTTTAGATGATGGAAAATTTCAGGTTGGCTTATTTTTAGTGATTGTAGCAAATGAAGTACATTAGAACCAGTAATATTTACATTGTGTCATAGGAAAATTTGTGGAAGTATTACTCTCTCTAGACTTCAGGTATCCTATGAACCCAATAATATAATCATTGTATATAATAAACAGTGAAGAGGAACCACCTCCTGAGGTTATATTAAGCACAGAAACACGGAGAAAATAGTTTTCATAGGTGCTTGATGCTTTTAGTCACTAGTCCACAGAGAAATTAAGCTTGAGGATACAATGTGGCAAATTTCCCACCCTTCAAATGCTCTTTATCATGGTTTTTAACCCTGAGAATCTCTGAGATTCCTGATGATTTTCTATATTTCTCTTCAAACTCATGAGCACTGATTAGAT
Organism: Crocuta crocuta; assembly: GCF_008692635.1. Classification (NCBI taxonomy): domain Eukaryota; kingdom Metazoa; phylum Chordata; class Mammalia; order Carnivora; family Hyaenidae; genus Crocuta; species Crocuta crocuta. The sequence continues at coordinate 1,895,372 of NW_027529554.1, forward strand.
TTGATGTTTCCTGGAAGAAATAATTGAATTATGTATCATGTCTCCTAATTTTCATTTTTATAAAATTTATATGCTTGAGAAAATATTTGCTAACCACATATCTGGCAAGGAACTTGTAGCTCAAATACATAAAGAACCCTGAAAACCCAACAATAAAAATATAATTCAATCAGAAAATGGGCAACAGACATTTTACTGGAGAGGATATACAGATGGCAAATCGTAACATTAAAAAAATGTTGAACATCATTAAACATTGGGGGAATGAAAATTAAAACTACAGTGAGATACCACTATCCCCCATCATAATGGTTAAAATACAAAATAGTGATCGTCCCAAATGCCGATGAAGACGTAGAAAAACTGGATCAACTCACAGTTTAGTGGTGGAAATGTAGTATGGTGCACCCATTCTGGAAACTATTTTAGCAGTTTCTCATAAAAATAAACATGCAATGTCTATATGACCTAACAATTGCACCCTTGGACATTTATTCCAGAGTAATGAAAATCCATGTTCAAACAAAAACCCGTCCGTGTATGTGTTAGCAGTTTGATTTGTAATGGTCAAATGTCTGTCTATGGGTGAATGGTTAAAGTGCGGTGCATCCGCACCATGGGACACTACAAGCAATTAAAATGAATAAACTATTGATAAACCTGGACGAGTCATCAGAGAATTATGGTGGGTAAAATTACAAAAGGTTAGATCCCATATGATTTCACTTCTATAACATTCTTGAAATAAGAAAATTAGAGGTAGAAAACAATTGTGGCTATGGTAGGTTGGGAATGGGGCAGTGGGTGTGGTTTTAAAAGAGACTCACAAGTGAACTTGGCAGTAATGGTACTTTCTGCATCTTGCTTGTGGTGGCTGCACCATGAGTCTACACATGTGATAATGTTGAATGGAAACACACACGCACACGTACACGCTCATGCATGCAAAACTGGTGAAATTTGAAAAAACTCTGTTGGATTTAAGGTCAGTTTCTAATATTTTACTATAGTTATACAAGACACCAAAACGGAAGGAGGCTGGATTAAAAAAGGTGCATAGGATCTCTCTGCACATTTTGTTGTTGTTTGCAACTACCTATGAAAGTAGAATTATTTCAAAACAAAAAGTTAAAAACAACTATGTGCTTATTTCTTCTAGAGATTATGCATTGTTAATCTCTCAGAGATTAAACTAATTTATATTTTGAGGCTATAATTATTATGATGATAGTTATATGTTTGGTTATAAAGAGAAACAATTACTAGATACAAAAGTGTTAAATGCAAAAATGTTTTGTTTAAATAATTTTCTTCAGGAATTTGTACTTTAAGCCTTTTAATGTGTCAGATATTCTATGACTATTTTCACTTAATAGTTTCTTAGGATTCTGTTTCTTTGTCATCTGTGAGGTGCAGCCTGTAACTTTTTTCTTCTCCTTTTGATCTAGATTATGTTATTTAGCTCCTGCTCCTAAGAAACCCCAAAATAGTATGAAGCAAAAATGAAGAAATGTAGTACATGACAACTTGCATATAGAGTTTTATGATCCTGGCAGAATTCTTAATGCATTCTTTGTGAAATGGTTGACTGTATGTCAAAATAAATTTCTCTTATAATACCATTGGTATTACTAGAAATTTCCCAAATAAGTTTCTAACAAAATATAAATGGATTATCTAAAAAAACCCAAAACCTAATTCTCTAAGACTGACTGAATCACAGTGTCATGGCAACAGCAAAATTGTGGCTTTAAAAAATGATAATTTATTTTAAGAAAGCATTAAGCTTCAATATTTTAGCTCTTATGTGATTCTGGAATGACTCTCCTCTGAGAGAGAATCAATGTTAAGAGTTTTTAGTCAAATTCATCAGTTTGGAAGCAATGAAAAGTCTTTGCCTATTTACAGATTTCTCCAGGTTTTCTTAGCTTTCATTTTATCCTAACTTTCATACCTTTCTACCTGAGAGGCTTTGGGCTGAATTTTCTAAACTTTCTGATAAATGACTGCTCTGTTAAGAGATCAAATCTTTTCCTTCTTACTCAGAGTATGAGGTACTGTATATGTGACCGAAAGCTAAGGAGTCAGGATTAGACCAGAGTAACATTTATTTAGCATCCTTCCAAAGTGTATNCTAAGAAATGCACCAAAATGAACAGACAATTTTTTATTTTTGTGCATCGCACCATGGATTAGGCCAGACACTGAAATTATTTCTCCATGTTAATTTAGAAAAAAATCTATTATTAAAACTCTATGGTAAGATTATTGAGTCTAGAATCAAGAACTGGACTAGAGTACTAACTTTCTGATGTTGCAGCCTTCTGTTTCTGGATGAGTTAATCCTGTGTTGTCGTTTTTCAATATTCTCATGTGTAAAGTGAGTCTTGTAAATATTGTCCTAAAATGGTGTTCATGAAGGTTACATAAATTAATATATATGTGAAATGAATTTTCAAAATGTTTAGGTCTATTTAAATATGAGATGTTATTACTCATTATAATTTAGCTAATGTATATAAATTTACATATGTAATGTGTATGTGAATGTGTTGTGTGTGTGTGTGTATATATATATAAATTTGCTTCATGAAGGCTGAGAATGGCTTCTTCCCCCTCTTTTAAACCAATGTATATCCATAACCCAGCGCATAGAAGATCCTTAAAAATATATATTAAAAGAATAGATGGATGACCTTCAAGAAAAGACTGCCCAAGTCTAAATAATGTACTTATTTATTTATTTACTTACTTATATTTTAAGAAGTTTTGTTAATTTATTTTTGACAGAGAGGCAGAGCATGGGTGGGGGAGGAGCAGAGAGAAAGGGAGACAGAATCTACAGCAGGCTCCGGGCTCCAAGCTGTTAGCACAGAGCCGGACACAGGACTTGAACCCATGAACTATGAGATCATGACCTGAGCTGAAGTTGGATGTTCAACCTACCAAGCCACTCAGGTGTCCCTCTAAAGAATGTATTTATTCAAGTTTAATTGGTATCAGGATAAGAATAAGCACAGAAACTTTTAGAGCAGGAACTGAATTATAGCATCTCCTAAGTGAAATTAAATAATTTTAGAAATGATGGTAAATGTTTTTTAACAGTTTCGTTTTACTGGTACTGGCATAGCTATGAGTATCAATCATGACATTTTCCTGTTCATAAACCTTAAGTAACTCCTACTGCTAAGAAAATAAAATCTAATTCTTTAGTCTGGCACTAACCTCTTCAAATTTATTTTTCTATATTACCATACTTGTCTCTTTTGGGTGTTTCCTACATATTGCCCAACTACCCTTCTTTTCCTTCCTTGTCTTGTCTCTGCATATATCCAGGCTTTATCCTCAACTTCAAATGCCCTTCCATTTCTTTCTGTGGAATCAGACTCCACTCATCTGTCAAGTTCTGCCTCTGATGCCACTGTCTCCATTTAGTACGTGCAGATATCCTCAGAAGTAACTTCTTCCTGCCGAAATACTCATTTTATATTTACTCTCTTGCAACCCTGTCACTTAAGCTAGATGGTAAACTTTTTATTGGCAAATTCGATATCTGATTTGCCTTTGTATTGTTAAGATTACCTGCACTGTAAATACACACCAATTATTTGTTTAGTGAACAGATGTAATGCGTATGTATTCTGATGCTTCTTCTTGTAGATGACTTGCATTTATCAGTACTTGTTATTTACAATAAGGAATATACAGGTGTTCATGGGTTTGACATACTCATTATTATGATTAATTAATTTTGGCAAAAGTGCAAGGTAACTCTATTGGGAAATTATAGTCTTTTCAACAAATAGTGCTGAAACAATTGGATATCATATGCAGAGAAATTTTTAAAATGAAGGAAAAAAAGGAATTTAGATTTTTACCTCACCAATAACAAAATTAACTCATAATATATCATATACTTAAATGTAATCCTTAAAAATATAAAATACAAAAGACAGTCTTTGTAATCTTGAGTTATATGAAGAGATTTTAGATATAATGGCACCAAATGCGTGACTCATAAAGAAAAACAATGATAAATTGGGAATATATTAACTAAAATGTAAAATTTACCCCTAAAAAGACACTAGTTAGAAAGTAGAAAAGACAAGCCAGAGAACTCAAGAAAATATACGTGAATCATATATCTTGATAAATGACTTGTATCCAGAATATATGAAAAACTCTTATAACTTAGTAAGTAAAAAGACAAACAACCCAAGTAAAATATGGACACAGGTTTTGAGTAGTTATTTCAATATATAGATAGCAAGTAAGCACATGAAAATATGTTTAACATTATTAGTCATTAGAGAATTATAAATTAAAGCCACAATGAGATACCCACCACTCCTTCTAGAATGGTTAAAATGAAAAAGACAGAAAACACAAAATGTTGTCAAGAATATGGAAACACTAGAACTCTGAATACATTGTCATGGGAATGTAATATAACAGAGTCACTCTAGGAAGCGGTTTCATCATGTCTTAAAAATGTTAAATATATGTTTGCCATTTATACTTTTAGGTGTTTACCTAACAGAAAGGAAAATAAATAGCAAAAAGCCTTCTGTGATAATGTTGACATTAGCATTGCTCATTATAGCTCCAAAATGAAAACCAAGCCTATGTCCATATTCAATCAACGAATTAACAAAATAAGGCACATTCTTACAATGGAATATTATCTGGCAATTAAAAGGAACAAATTATTGATGCATGTAACCACATTTATGAACCTCAAAAACATCCTAAGTAAAGGAATACGTATGAAATCATTCAATATGTATAAAATTTCTATATAAAACTGTAGAGATAGAAAGCAGGTCAGTGGTTGCCTGGTCCTGGGAATGGTGATTGCTTACAAATGGACATGCTAGAACATTTTTGGGGGTAATTGAAATGTTTTAAAGCTGAATTGGAATGTTTTTTGTAAACTATATTTATTTACTAAAACTCATTGGCACACTGATAATGAGGGAATTCTGTGGTTTGTAGATTATACTACACTAGAGATGGTGGTGGTGGTGGGGTGGGGAGGGGAGAGAGGAAGAGAGATGGAGAGTGAAGAGTAAGAGAGAGAAATAATTTTTTTTAAGTTTATTTATTTTGGGAGAGAGAGAATGGGGGAGGCGGAGCAGAGAGAGAGGAAGAGAGAGAATTCTAAGCAGGTTTCACGCTGTCAGTGCAGAGCCGGACATGAGACTCAATTCCATGAACTGTGAGATCATGACCTGAGCTGAAATCAAGAGTCAGATGCTTAATTGAGCCACCCAGTGGCTCCAAGAAAGATTTTTATTAGGTTCTGATATCAGGGAAAGTCTTCAAAGAAATGTTTAAGTTTAGACCTAAAAGTAATTAGGAAAAGTAAAGAGTACTTTAGACAGGAAATCTAAACCAGAAAAAGAATGGACGTTTCAGGTGACCAATGAAAGGCCACTGTGGCCAGTTTGTTGATAGGATGAGTGAGGGGAGAAGACATTGGAGAACTTAATAGGAACAGGTCAGAGAGAAAATGCAGGAGGCACTACACAATTATTTGCTGAATGAATGAATACCCGAATGATGTAAGGACTGGAAAATTCAGCGTTAGAACTCAATCTCACAAAACCATTATGATTTGAACTATTACCTTGATAATAGAAACATTTGTCTTTTTATTGATTCCAAATCTGTTTTCCTATATTATCCATGGACCTGTTTCTTTAAGTCTGGGCCTGAACAGACGCCTTGCTCTTCAAATGTTTATCTAAAACTAACGTGTCATTTTATTGTCTTCTCCAGGATATAATATGTAATTCCCTCAACTGTGTCTTGCCTGACCTGTTTTATCCATCTTTTACTATTGGGTTAATGGTAACTTGATGGATCTTCTCTTTGTATCAAATATGATCCTGAGAATTGAGAACTTGCAATTTGCACAGAGACTGAAGCTAGCAGTGAGTAGAGTGGCTCAGTCTTCTTTCTCCACTTTCTGCCTGATATTAATAGGGCCCAAGATCAAACTAGCTTTTTAATGACTATATTGTGACATTGGCTAAGATGGTGTTTATTGTCAAATATAAACCTTTTTTTAAATTTAACATTTCTGCTTCAGCTCAATTACTTTTTCTCTCTCTCATTATTGCCATAAAATTCAATGTCAAAAGCTTACATTTATCTCCATTATTTTTTAAAGATATGTTTGATATATTTATATAGGAATTATCCTAGACTTTCACTCATTCACAGATGCTTATTGAACATCTGTACATCAAACAGCTCCTATTCTTGTGGTTTTACATTACTCTAAAATATGATCCTATTTTTCACCTAGATTCATTCAGGCTCTTCAAATTAAAGAGTTGAGGGTTAAGGATGGCACATTTCTGGAAACTTTTCAAAAAATTGACTTTAATAGATTTATAAGTACTATGTCACTTAACTAGCACAATAATTGTTCCTGAACTTTCAGATTCAGACCGAATTCCAGATACTTTTTGCCTTCCATCTTACCCTGAGACATTGCATCAGCCTTTCTAGAAGGAAATGAATTTAACACATGAATTAAAAGGTAGAAGATCCAAGTTAACTCATCTTCTAATGGACATCTCATCACATTTCCTGGGATCAGGGTGCATCTGTGATAATGTTTAATTCATTGGCTTATAATAGTAATAGAAGTAGTTGTAGTATGGGTAAAAGTAACTGCTAACATTTACTGATCAATGATTTGCTTTCATACCATATCAAGTGCTTAAATGAATTATTTCATTTAGTCATCATATTATCATCCTGGTTTTATGTATGAGGAAATGGAATCATAGATTATTAAGCAATTTGTCTAAAACTACACAGCTATTAAGAGCTGCATTTATTCTCAGCATCCTTAACCATTGAGTGATATGGTCCTTCATGAAAATCAGAGCCATTGCATTTCCTGTCTGTTGTGATGTCCCCACACCTGCCTGTGGGCTACTTTAGGAAGACAAACTTTTCAATACGTGAGTCATGAATTTTAACAGATGGTCTCCATGTAAAAGAATGAGTCTCTAATCCAAATCTATGCTCACTATAGTAACTTGCCCTGTGCAAGTTTTGATCAGTATGGTAATATATCTCCCTTTTTGCACATTAGGCTAAATGACCTGCAGTGTAAGCTTACTTTATGTAAGCAAGATGTTAGTTGAGGGTCATTCTGCCATTCAAGAGCTGAGTAAAACTTAACACCCCCCTCCAAGGTTCATGGCCTCTTCAAGATTTCTGCAAATTTCCCATAGTCTTATGTTCTCAGGATCACTTTGTCCTCTCTTCTGCCCATGAGTAATTCAGCTCTTTTTTGATTTTTCACAAAATAACATGAGTTCAAAGTATTTTGCATTGAAGAGATTTACTGAATATGTTTGAGACAAGAAAACAACTTTCAGTGAATTGGTAGACACGACTAGTATGGGTTTCCTTGAAACTAGAGAAGCCAAAGCTTCATGGGCCCTTGCTTCCACATGTTTCTTCCAAAAATCTGTTCTTAATTTGAAATTTGAAAACTGAAGTTCTTTTTTCTTAAAGAGGAAACCCTAAATTTGTAAGCTCATCGCCAAAAAACTTAGATCTGCTTCTGGGCCTCATTATTAATTTCTTTCAGCTGTCTTCCTACCAGGGTGGTTTCTTAACCCTCACTCCCCAGTTTTTCATTTCTCTCCAGCTCTAAGCCCTTTCCCTTCCTCTTTCTCTCTGAAGAAAAAGTTTCTATTTATCTTATTTGGATGGATTTGGTTCTCCCCTCCAATATTTTGGACTCCAAGCAGACTTTGTCCCAAATAGGCTATTTTTCTCAGTGATGGATTCCACAAGAAAAGAAATTCTTTTTTTTTTCAGTTATTTATTTATTTGTTTGTTTGTTTATTTAGAGTGCATGTGCAAGTGGGGGAGGGACAGAGAGAGAGGGAGAGAGAGAATCCCAAGCAGGCTCCACACTGTCAGTGCAGAGCCTGAGATGGGTCTTGATCCCACCAATGGCGATACCTTGACCTGAGCTGAAATCAAGAGTTGGACGCTCCACCAGCTGACCCACCCAGACGCCCTGACAAGGAATTTTTATGCCAACCCTTAGGATAAAAATATTTCTCCACTTCATTACATAGATTTTACCTCCATTCGTTTCACCATTGATTACAAAGTTTTCAACTTATTTCCATAAAAATATCTGTCTTTCATCCAAATAGGTCTGTTTCTTATGAAAGGGGCATAAACATCTAATGGTATATTCTAATTTGTAACCACCTTTTTGCCTTCCTATGCTAAACCTACAAATTTGCATCAGTTCTCCTTTTTGTAATTCCAAATTCATTTTTGTACTCAAGGTTGGGTGTTCAGGGTTAAAAGTAATATTTCTGTTTCCTCTAGAATTCTATTCACATATGAACCACTTCTTCAAGTCTAAGCTTCCAATCTGTCTTCCTCTAGTCCATGTTACAGGGATATAGACTGAAGTTTCTTAATGTTTTGTTTGTTTGTTTGTTTTGATTATTTAGGCCACTTTTAGAATGTGATAAAAGCTGTGGACTATGTTCTTAAGTATACACATTTATAACTTTTTTTCCTATACCATCAGGGCCTTTACCAATTCTTTGAAGCCTTCCCATGAAGTCTCATGTCCATCGATGTCAGATTAGAAACCTGTCTAGCCTGATTACTATGACTCTGAATATGTAGAAATATGTATTGAATCACTTTGAAAATTTAATTTTTTATTCTCTGTAGTTTTAGTTTTCTTGTGATGTGCTTTGAGATATTTTTGAGCTGCTCTGCATTAATGCAGATTACTAGGTTCATAGCATTTTGTGGAGAGGACACTATGCAGTTGGTTGAAGTCTCCTATAGTTTTTATTTATTTATTTTTTTATTATAGAACAAAGTGACTCTTCTCTTTTAAAACACATTAAGGGTTGAAAAAGTCATTAGCATGTGAATGTGGATATCTCAAGAATTGATGTACTACAATTGGGGCTGTTATATTAATGAAAATGAGATTATCATAGAAATGAATCATATAGCCATAAACTTGTAACACACAGTGGGATCCATTAGTATGTCAGTGGAAATGATGTGATGTTATCAAAGAAAATGGGTTTTGTCTTAATGGAGAGCAAGTGTGAGCAAAACATATAGCTGAATTTTAGAAGACTATAAGAGGACTTTTGCTAAAACTACCCCCTGTATCTTAAAAGTCTTTAAAATAGATTTTTTTTGTTGAAGATGATTACATTGAGACCAGGATATTATTATTTATCATATCATTGAATAAAGATAGAAAGTAATTACTATAAGATTGCTGATTTTCTGCCTATCTCTTAAGATGTGCAGAATTTCTGCTGATACATATTCTTCTATGCCTGTATCTATCTTGGCAACCTCAAGAACCTGATATAAATTCCTTTCTCTGAAAGCCATTCAAGTCCTCTCTTTAGAAAAGTGGCTTTTGGAATAGAAATTGGAGATAAAATAAAGAAATTAAAATTTCACCTTTTATTTCCCATGATTGCAATTAGAGGGGAATTGTAACTTGCCTTCTATATTAAAAAAAAAAAAAGTGAGTAGGGGCACCTGGGTGACTCAGTAGCTTGGGCATCTGACTTCAACTCAGCTCATGATCTCACATTTTGTGAATTTGGAACCTGCATCTGGCTCTGTGTTGACAGTTCAGAGCCTGGAGCCTGCTTCAGATTCTGTGTCTCCCTCTCTGTTCTTCCCTTGCTCATGCTCTGTCTCTCTCTCAAAAATAAATAAACATTTAAAAAATTAAACAGTGAGGGGCGCCTGGGTGGCTTAGTCGGTAAAGCGTCCGACTTTCGCTTAGGTCATGATCTCGCGGTTCGTGGGTTCGAGCCCCGCGTCGGGCTCTGTGCTGCCTGCCAGCTCAGAGCCTGGAGCCTGTTTCAGTCTGTGACTCCCTCTCTCTCTGACCCTCCCCTGCTCACGCTGTCTCTCTCTCTCTCTCTCCTAGAAATAAAATTAAAAAAACATTAAAAAAATTAAAAAATTAAACAGTGAGTAGATTTCTTAAGATGACTACATACCAACTAGCTATTCTCAAAGTTGGAAATCTTTTCAACTAGGTTCAGTGAGTGCTGTGACATAAATGAAGGGGGTGTGAATCCTGATGAGAGAAACCTGAAGTAATTATAGCAGATTTTTAATCAAAAAAATCTCAGAAGTCTCACCCAGTTAAGTATTATTTGGAGTTTATGGTTTTACCTTGTTATCATCTTGAAATTGACTCTGATCTTGAGCTGAAGGAAATGTCACATCTCAATCTAGAAATAATATCTTCATGTGATTCTACATTTTCCTTGGTATTCTGGAAAACAAAAAAGGCTATACAAAAAAATATATTTTCAGTGTTTAATGAATCATGTATGTGAAACACTGAAAATAAATGACAATGTAAGAATATATAATATGGTCAAAAATTTGGGAACTCATAAATGAAGGCTAAAAATTTTCATGAAAACTTTAATGTTTTATAAGTACAATTGTGATTTCTAGAAATAAAAGCAGAATGCTTCATAGTGCGATCAGTTGATATTTATTAAGTTGGTAAATAATGAACAGTCATGAAAAGCCTTCTCTGATTCCACAAAACAATTATTTGAATAGATACTTTAAATATGGTGTGATGATTAAGTGATAGAAAATATAGAAGGTAATAGGGGTACGAATACTTTGTAAAGGTAGTTTAGGAGATTCTGAGATTGCTATTAGGTTGTCCTTCACTGTATCTTGATATAAATCACAGCACCTTGAACATGGTAGATGTTTAACAAATACTTATTAAATGAGTAAATGGAGGTATCATGCCTGCTCTCTAGTAACTATCAGTCTAGCTGAGGAGCTAGACATGGAAAATTGTCTTAATTATATGGTTGTAATAATAATGATAATGACCATTCAGTGGGAATTTCCTTTGTGTTAGAAACCATGGTAGGTGTTTTACTTCTATTATTTCTAGTCTTTTAAACAATCATGAAAGATAATAATTATAAACTAGTAGCTGACTTTTATATAATACATACTATATGCAAATATTTTTCTTTTCCTTTGGTTTAGAGAGGGTGAGTTAGGCAGATGAGAGTAAGGTGTGAGACTCTTTTTCAGGCAAAGGGTACATCGTGAACAAAGACAGAGGTATGCATGAATGGTTTGTTCAGGGATTGAGGTAGTTATTCGCTTTATTTCAATGATCAAACAGTTTGTAAAATATGTTGGAATTCACTTTTACCCTGGACCTACTACCCCTCTGAACTTCATGTGACACGAGTCATTACTTTCCACGAAAGGTGAATTTTTTAGTGTAAGATTACATCTTACCCTTTCTCTAGTATATGTTGTTATATACCACAATCTTGGCTTCATTATGGCTGGAGGGGAGAAGGTCATGAATCCTTCTGTGTCATGCCAGAGAAAGTATGAGTGTCATCAGTGAAATTCACAGAGGAAGGAGGAATGATACTGTGCTGACTTAAAATTCTCACAAAATGTTCTTTTACACTGTTGAGGATTCAGTCTTCTGTAAATTGGTGAAGGGCTGCTGAAATCACTCTCCATCTCTCCTCCCTGTTCCCCACCGCTGCTTTTATATCAGAATAATGCAAAGAAAGAAAACAAGCATGTGATCTCAGCTGCTCTAAAAAAGCCACTTTGGATTTCTCTGTTTTTAAAATATGGCAAAAGTGATTTAAGTAAATTATGAGTCACAGTGCAAGGATATGACAAATTATAGATGAAAGTGAGAAACCCCTCTAGGAGAGGTTTATAATAAAATTGTCAACACTTTCTTTAAGAGGCCCAGCTGGAGGCAGCTACAGTCTCTGAGATCCCGAGCCTCAGATTGTCTTTTTTCTCCTTTACTGAAGCACTAACATCAACCACAGGTGGTAAGCGGTAGCCAATTAAGCTCCCACTTTCAGAATTAATAGCATTATGCAGTCTGACAGTCTCACAGTCCTGGCCTGTGTGTATTAACTGTTAGGTCANTTTAGCAGCCGAAGTTGACCAGTGAGCCTATCCATCTCTCCTTCCTTCTCCAGCCTGCCAGCCCTGGATTCACGAACCCTGAGCAAGCAGTGATCCTCTTTGTAGACGCCCCTGCCCTACGCCAGCAGGGCCTACTTCCTGCTCCTGCCTCTGGCTTCCGGGTGTGGGCACAGGTGTCTGTGTGAAATCTAGTGGATGTGCCAAGGGGGACATAGAGTTCTCTTAGGTTCATGTGTTTCTTGCTTGAGATTCCGGAGCCACAAAATATAAACACCTCACATAAGTAGCTGTATTATCTCCCACTATCTGAAGCCATTTTGATTAATAAGATTGATTTGATTTATATGTAGCTCAAGGTCTACATAATTAGTCCTCATATTTACCCCACAGTTTTTTTCACATTTTCACATTGTCGTTGCTGTTGTCAACATACATGCATCATTTTAAGCCACATCTTCACCAGTGGAAGTTTGGATGATTGTAGTAATTTTCTAACTTGTAGATTTCCCAAGACACTTCTGCATTCATTCCCACTTCTATTCCATCCTGTAGGTGGGTGGCAGATTAATCTTTTTGTCATATTTTCTGTTTGGGAACTTTAAAATGTTTCCATGTTTCTACTACCTTAAATCTAAGAGTAATTTAAGGAGTAGATAGCAGTGTGTCAGGAGATAAAAGTCCTATATTTGACTTCAGTGACCCACTTATACAGGTTTTTTCTCCTTTCCTTATCTGTCACAATACTTCTTTCATTTAAAACATATGCTTTGACCACTGCCAGACCCAGTTCTGTCCTTCCTGATAAATAATTTACAATTTTTTCTGACAAGCTGCCCTTCCTATTCATAGACCATTATTTCATATTCCAAGGTGATTTCAGAAAACAAGCTTTTGTCTGTCATTTGAAAATTTTTCATACAGTTTGCATTATATGCCATAATGTACTTGTGTTCACCTAAAAATAACATTTCAAGTTACTTGCTATTCAGTCAAGGTTTAGAATATGTATCGTATATGTTTTTGGACCTTGAGGACTCCCACACATATTCCTTAGTGCTATTTCATGCAGGATCCAGTCTTCAGTTGGAAAAGCTGGTCTTTACATTGTCCACTTCTGTATTGTGATTTTCCGTCTTTCTGCTCGTTCAAATCAAGCCCATCTCATCTCCCACTTCTTTTCTGGAACCTTCCTGGAGTTTGTCAGGCTTCACAGATATCCCCTTTTAGCTCTGAAAACACTAAATGTTGCCCCAGGAATTTATTGGGCATCTTATTTGAAAAAACAGAGAAGCTCACTGTTTACTGTCTTGAGCCATTCCACCTGTTCTAATCATGGTTTCCCAGTTAGACGGCAAATTCCTTAAAAGCAGATGTTCTGTCCTACACTGGATGAATATTGCCAATGACACAGCACTCATCTGAGTATGAAGTAGGTGCTTAATAAGTCCTTTTTGAGTAAATAATGGTTGATTGTGGACGGATCTTAATTACTGGAAAGAGAGTTGAAAGGTGAAAAATCATTGATATTTTTTGATAGTGGGGTTGTCTGTTTTAAAAAATAAATTCCTGTCGTTAATATGGATAGAAAACTCTTCAGAACTCTGATCTTTTTGTGAGAAAAAATGACAAAATGTGCATTCATTTGGATTTCTCTAAAAGTCTTATTTAACTTCTTTTTCATGTGTTAAAGGCTCTTACTGATGGCAGACACTTAAATAAATCATTAGACTGAGGGGCAAAGTTTATTACAAGGATAATGTAATTAATTTTCACCCTGACTCCTGAGAATTATTATTATTATTATTTGGAATTCTTGTTATGCTGTGGTCTGAACCATACCATTTAGCTGTTGGCTATATGCTGTTTTCTCCTTTAACAATTTTTGTGCAGAATTAGTCCACCTCAAAAGAACAGAACCTGTTCTTGCAGATGCTTATGCATCTCACTATGTGGGGCACCCAAATACTTAACTGACTGGTGTTCCAACCTGAGTTTAGACACAACTGATAAATGAACAATATACCTGCAGATGAAGGTACCAGAAGGCTGATCTCTTGTTTCATATTCAATTTGCATTTCATAATAATACTATGACCTTGTATGTATATATAAACGTTTACCTCTTCAAGTGCTTTCAAATTATAATCTTATTTCATCCTGTTTGGTATTTTACTCTACTGGTTCTTAACCTTTTATGACCACAGTGCCTCTGGTTGATTTTATAAACTACACATGATATTGGTAATTCAGTTTCTGTTATCTTTCATGTCATAGTAGTTTTATTTTTAATTTTTTTAACGTTTTATTTCTGAGAGAGAGCGAGAGAGAGACAGCGTGAACAGGGGAGCATTAGAGAGAGCGGGAGACACAGAATCTGAAATAGGCTCCAGGCTCTGATCTAGTTGTCAGCACAGAGCCCGATGCGGGGCTTGAACCCACGAACCATGAGATCATGACCTGAGCTGAAGTCGGACACTGAACCAACTGAGCCACCCAGGTGCCCCAATGTCATAGTAGTTTTAAATAATCTTTTTATAGAAGACTTTCCTTTTGAAAATCAGACACCATTTTCCTCAATTTTATAGTTTAGAAGGTTTTCTATAGGCTTTTAGATATTTTTAGCACTCTATAAATTTTCTCAGCACATCCAATGATGAGTTGTAACCCACAAGGTTTATATATCACCATCATTGGAAATCACTCAACTTGTACAAATAGTACAAAGTTGCCATCAGAAGAAATACATCTATCATCTGTCTGCCTATTATCATGTATGTCTATCTTATCTATTTCTGTGATCCCCCCCATCCTTTATGTCCTATGACTCCCAAAGCCGAGAGATTAAATAGCTATCATCCTTGCTTACATTGCCACATCCATCTATTTCTTCTCATTCCTCATTCAATAATTTTAGTTTCTTTGAAGTATACACCACTCACTATCACAAATTATACCAACTTCCTTATCATTCTTATTTGCTGAAAAACTTAGCTCCTAGCTCATTACTGTCTTCCTTTCTACTTGTATTGGTTATTATTCATGGTCAAAATTCAACATTCATATGGATGGCTCATCCAAAATACTGGCCTTCTAAATTGTAGATCTCATTTCTAAAACTCTCTTCTCCATCTACCCAGATCATCATTACTATGGTCATATATATCCCTAGACTTTGCCACATCAGTAATTACATCAGCTCCTGTTCTTCCAATTCATTTACTCTAGTAGTTCCCAATTCCAGAAATCATTTAATCTAATTGAATTTTCATACCCATTTTTATTTCTGTCCTCTGTCTCTTATCTCTGCTTCCTTCATAGCCATCAGGGTGGCCACAATTTAGTTAAGTGACTTTTATAACAATCTCAACTTCTTTGCCTCTTTAAAATTTTTTTTAACATTTTATTTATTTTTTAGAGATGGAGAGAGACAGAGTGTGAGAGGGAGAGGGGCAGAAAGAGAGGGAGACACAGAATCTGAGGCAGGCTCCATGCTCTGAGCTGTCAGCACAGAGCCCAACGCGGGGCTCGAACCCACAGAATGTGAGATCATGACCTGAGCCAAAGTTGGACGCTTAACCGACTGAGCCACCCAGGCACCTCTCAACTTCTTTGCCTCTTTCTTCATTTATTTCCTCAACTGTCAAAATCCCAAACCTGATGTATAACTAAGTATTTCTTTCTCAGTGGCTGCCTTAGGGAAGCTGAGCATTTTTAAAAAATAAGAATTACACAACACTGTATGGTCTTCACAGTGAAGACTATTTCATATTTTATTTGTAAATGATGTGTTATTATTTTTTATGAGTACAACTTATGAGAAACATAGGTTTGAGATACGTTTCTATACTTCTTTTCTGGAGAGTTAAACATATGTTGTCAAACACTTATTGGCATACTACTGCTAATATTCATGTTATTTGCAGAATCTCTAAAAAGAGAACTCTTGATATTCTTTCTTCACAGCCCTCCCTATCAATGTTCCCCTAGTCTTCTTCTTTTTTTTAGATGTCTATTTATTTATTTCTGAGAGAGAGAGAGCACACGCAAGAGAAGATATCTGCATGCAAGCAGGGGAGGGGCAGAGAGAGAGGGAGACAGAGAATCCCAAGCAAGCTCTGCACTGTTGGCACAGAGACCAAAGTGGAGCTCAAATTCCCACCCCACCATTAGATCCTGACTCCAGCTGAAATCAAAAGTCAGATGCTTAACCAGCTGAGCCACCGTGGGGTACCCCTCCCTTAGTCTTCTTAAATGATATAATCATTCAATGTTGGAAAACCCTAAAGCCTAGTAGTCATGCTTGGTTACTCTTTTTTCTTGTCTTCTACATTCAAATAATCAAGTCTTGTCCTCTCTACTTAAAATATAAATTACTCTCTACTCCCATTGCCATCATCTTAATCCAGGACACCATTATTCTTCTTCATTGCTTCTGAACGATAAAGGCAGTGGATTCTGCTTCTCTTCTACTTCTAAGTCTCACACAACGTTAATGTAAATCGCATTTAGATAGAATATAAATCACATTTAGGCCCCAGAAACAAGGAAGTCTCGGAAAGATATTTTCCCAGCTTCTAGCCTCTGACATTCAAGAAGGAATCTAGAATGTGGTAGGGATAAATCCTGGTTGCCAAAACAAACAAAAATGAAATACAAACTGAAAAAAAAATTCCCCTCCCCACCTTCAGATGTATGGTAATAAAAGCAAACCGAAACAGATTCCTTAAGAATACCAGTTTCGTCTCTAAGGAATTTCTGACTAAAAGGAATTCCTGAATGTCTGATTCATATACAATCCTTCAGAATAATTTTTTGTTTGTCTTTCTGACATATAACAAAAACAGTAAGACCATTTTATGAGGAAAAGTGAAAAGGTTAAAGGGACAAATGGAATTTCCATTGATTCTGGACAATGTCTGCCCTTTGAAGATTTAAGTAAGAACCAAAAAATATTATTTTCTACATTACACTACTTGAAAACCCAGCTGAGGGGAGAAGATTAAAGCACATAATACAAATTGAGAGCAAATATGCTGCATGATAGTAATATACTTGATTTTGTAGCTTGTCTTACAAGAAAGAAAATATTGGCATGTTTGGAATAATGGAAAAAGAATTACTCTCTGAGCCTTAAAGATCAATAAATCGTACTTTGTGAGGGGAAGGAAGAGCGTTCAACGTGTACGTGTGGAGGGGAGAACAAGAGAAGCAGAGACTAGAAAGAGCATTCAGAACAGTAGAATGTTTACCACCAACCTCTTAAAATAGTTTCTCTGCCTCTGAATTTCCCTTGCCAATTCATTCTCCATAGCAATTCCCGCCTTGACACACAAAGACGATCATTTTTATTACATACTCTAAGGGATTTACCCATAGTTATGCAAATTTCATCTTAGCTATGGGTATGTCCTTCTCTTTATTGGAAAAGCTTATCAAAAAGTAAGTGAAACATTATAATGAATAATAGCAATGACTTCCAACTTGAAATTGAAAAAGCATTATTAGAAAACAAGTCAATTATTGACAAAGAATTGAGAGAACTGTTTGCTCTAATATACTTACAAAAAAAGCTTCACAAACTTTGTTACTTTATTAATAATGAACAACTTTCAACATGGCCTCCCAATTGTTTTTGTCTTTTAATGTTTTTTATTTATTCTTGAGACAGAGACAGACAGACTACGAGCAGGGGAGGGATGGAGAGAGAGGGAGACACAGAATCTGAAGTAGGCTCCAGGCTCTGAGCTGTTAGCACACAGCTGGATGCGGGGCTCAAACACACGAACTGTGAGATCATGACCTGAGCCAAAGTCAGACGTTTAACCGAATGAGCCACCCAGATGCCCCTACATGGCCTCACATTTAGAAGAAACATCTGGGAGTCTGGGGAGTAGAAGTAGGGATGGCTGTTTTATCCAGACACTTCTAGACAGATTCTAAATGCAAATCTGGCTTTGGCAGCTTTTCAGAAATCATTCAATGATTTCCTAGTATATCTATGTTTCTTAATGTGTTGTCAATGTCTTGTCCCCTGCGTCTATCTCCCTGCCTTCATCTTTCACCTCTCTAGAGTGTATACTTTTGCTCCAGTAAAACTGGAGTAGTTGCTGTGTGCATCACACTGTCTTTGTTAATGTTCTTCTCCTATCTAAAATGTGGGCGCCTGGGTGGCTTAGTCGGTTAAGCGTCCGACTTTCGCTTGGGTCATGATCTCGCGGTTCACGGGTTCGAGCCCCGCGTCGGGCTCTGTGCTGACTGCCAGCTCAGAGCCTGGAGCCTGTTTCAGTCTGTGACTCCCTCTCTTTCTGACCCTCCCCTGCTCACGCTGTCTCTCTCTCTGCTAGAAAAAAATAAAAAATAAAAAAATAAAAAAAAAATAAAATGTCCTCCCCAAACCTGTTTAACTTGGTTAATTTTTTCCTCGTCATTTAAAATTTGGGTCAGGCATCAACTGCTGCACAACACTTTTCTTAATCTTTTGTGGGGAGGTTTAATGTCCTTGTGCTTCCATAGAAACCTGATTACACTTTTATCATTGAACTTCCCTGAGTTTATTGACATTATCTGTTTGCATTTCTGTCTTCATCACTAAAATATAAACTGTGCAAGAATAGGAACTATGTCATACTGAATATTGATCATTGTATTTCTTGTATTTAGCAAAATATCTGACATGTAATAGGAACTTGAATTGAACTGAACTGTTTCAAAGTTGGGGAAATGATTTGAAAGTCCAGATAGCTGGATTAGGGAGGGTGGGAATGGCAAGTTCTGGAATTTAGACTACATGCAGTAGAAGGACATTTTTCATTTTGTAACTTTGTACTAGGCATTTAAAAGTGCTCTGCTTGGGGCACCTGGGTGGATCAGTTGGTTGAACGTCTGACTCTTGATTTCGGCTCAGGTCATGATCCCAGGGTCGTGGGATTGAACCTGTGTCTGGCTCTGTGCTGAGTGTGGAGCCTGCCTGAGATATTCTCTCTTCTCTCCCTCTCCCTCTCTCTCTCTCTCTCAAATAAAACAAACAGAAAATCATTAACAAAAAAATACTCTGCTCATATTTAATTTCTTCAATTTCATTGGGAGGCAGGGATTATTGACATTTTATAGACATTATAAATAACTGATACTCAAAGATGATAAGTAACTCTCTCAGTATCACAAAGCTGGCAAAAAATGGAGTGGTGCTTTAAGCTGAAATCTGTCTTTAAAATTCTTTTTAGAGGGCACCTGGGTGGCTCAGTCGGTTAAGTGTCTGACTTTGGCTCAGGTCATGATCTCACAGTTTGTATGTTTGAGCCCTGCTCTGTGCTGACAGCTCAGAGCTTGGAGCCTGCTTCAGATTCTGTGTGCGTCTCTCTGCCCTTCCCCGTTTGTGCTCTGTTTCTTTCTCTCATAAAAATAAAATGATCATTAAAAATTTTTTTTAAATCTTTTACATCAGGTTGAACATTGAAAGGGAATGGCTACAAATGATTATTTGATGTAATGATTCATTTAGTGATTCCTCACTAGAACATTTAGGTTGTTTTTAAAGTTTATCCACAGTGTAAGTGAACCTAGATTTTTTTCAATTCCATGGCACATCTTTGGCCTACTAGAATCATGCATCCATAGAGAGAGCCAATATAGCACACAGCCTATTACATTAGGTGGGATGCCATTCAAAGTGTGGCCAGCAACTGCTTCTGCCAAAGGAGATTTCAGTGTAAACATGCTGCTGAGGGCTATCGAGCTACCCATTTATAAGAGCTATCTGAAGTCATTTTTCTTTTCATTCTGTATCACCAGTGGTGGTTAATCCTTTAGTTCCTGTATTGTTTTTCTAGTCATTCTGAGAACAGCAAGCTCACACATTGGTCGCTTGGAATGCTCTCAGCCGACCCCTTGTGCTATTATGCTATGATTGTGTCTTGGTGATGCCAAGCATGTGAGACTGACCTTGTGATGTAGGAGCTAAGTCAAACAGAGTTTGTTTTAAACAGACTTTCCCGTAAACCCATGAGGCACTTGGATCAGCCACAATTATTTTCTTAAATTTGGGTAGGCAAAACTGTAGCTAGGTCCTGCTTTGATATATTCCTGTATTTCTCCTTCCCTAGCATTTATTAATTTTTTTATTAATCTCTTTATCACCACCTAGATTCTCAACTCTGCAAGTACAAAAATCTCATCTGTCTTTCAGTACTGTATTGCCTCCATCTCACTTACTTCATGGTGCAGGGTAAACACTTAGGAGATAATGAATGAATGACTAAATTATGAAAGTTCAGTATTTGATTATATTAAGCAATTATTTGATTATTCAGTTTTCTACTGTGTTACAAAACAAAGCAAAATGTAATCACTTGTGTCCTTTGGCACAGGGCTTCTCAAACCTTCATATGTATCTGAATCATCCAAGGATCTTGTTAAAATGCAGGGGCAGCTTTAGCAGATCTGAGGAAGGGCCTGGAACACTGCATTTCTAAGAAGCGGTTGAGTGATGCCACAGTGCTGGCCTCAGCCTACATTTTGAGTAGCAGCTATTAGATAAAACACTACAACCATCATCCGGTTTCCTCATGTTACGACTTTTCCAATTTTATTTATTTGCCAGCTGGCTTACCTGACCTTCCATCGGAAATTCATTAGCCATTTTTAGATAGATCATTCTCTGTGACTCCTCAGCCAGGAGCATCCTACATGGGGAATTCCTCTGAGCAGCAACTCAATCCAAGTGACTGCCTTGGAGTATCTGCCCTTGTGACTCTTGATTTAGGACTGGGCACTGAAATCCCCGTTTATTTCTTTGTGTGTGTGTGTGTCTGTCACTCTCCTAATACAAATAGTGCATCTCTCCTGTCACTAGATACTCAGGTCTGACTTTTTACCTTACTGTCAGCTTCATTTGAAGGACTTTCCAGAATAAAATTTGTGTGTATGCCATGTCATATGTTTTATGTCAAATCATTCTTTTTTTTTTTTGTTTTTTTTAATGTTCGTTTATTTTTGAGAGAGAGACAGCATGAGCAGGTGAGGGGCAGAGAGAGGGAGACACAGTATCCAAGGCAGACTCCAGACTCCGAGCCATCAGCACAGAGCCAGATGCGGGGCTCAAACCCATGAACTGTGAGATCATGACCTGAGCGAAGTCAGGCATTTAACGGACTGAGTCACCCAGGCACCCCTCAAATCATTCTTAAAATACCCTCCTATATGTCACAAAGATCTATCCAGATATCTTAGAGTAACATAAAAACTAACAAACATGATCAGTAGAGCCAAATTTTATTTTATTTATGCAAATTCATCTTCTGCAAAATGGGTATAAATAATTGGCATCATGGGTTACTGTGAAGAATAAGTATGATAATACATGTATAGCTTCTAGCTTAGCTATGTAATAAGAGCTCAATAAAAGGAGATATTAGAGTATTTCAGTCATGGGTACTGATTAATGTTATTACCACTCTTTTGAACCATGAATAGTGCTGCACAATACAGTCATTTTATGGATTCCAGTTGGGCAAAGGAACATTTTTTATATAAACTAGTTGAAAACTGAGAAGTTCTATTCCTAGCCTCAACTCGAACCTAGTCTATTTACTCATTACTTTCTAGTTTATTCTTAATAGAAGAGGAAGAAACTCTGACATTTCAGCCAAGTGTCTTTTTCTTTTTTAACCTTAAAAAGCATTTAAGAAACAACGCTCTTACCCCCTCCCCCATTTTCTGAGCTCTGTCAACTTTTCACAACTGCCTGTTGTTGAGACACCTTTTTCCTTACCTTTTCTTTTTTTTTGATTTAGACTTTAATTTTATAACTTCTACCCCTTTCTTTTTTAAAATAAGTTTATTTATTTTGAGAGAGAGAGAGCACAAGCAGGGAAGAGGAAGAGAAAGAAGGGGACAGAGGATCCTAAGTGGGCTCTGTGCTGACAGCAGAGAGCCCAAAGCAGGGCTTGAACTCCTGAACCCTGAGACCATGACCTGTACTGAAGTTGGAAGCTTAACCGGCTGAGCCACCCAGGCACCCCCTTCTTGCACCCCTTTCTTAACTTACTTTGTCTCATTTTTAATATTAGGTTACAGTTTTCTTCTGCTTTGCAGCCATATTTCACTGCATTTCTTTCATTGTCATTTGGCACATTAATCAGAACTTTTTCCTTTTGCTTGGAGGCTATAATTTCATGGGTTTGGATAGCAGTCCTTTTCTTCTTTTCATGTTTAATGAGATGAGTTTTCCTGTCTTCTCAGGAGTAGGCTCTTATGCAGGGGTAGGAGTGGGCCAGGGTAACTTTCTTCATTTAATTGCTTAAGGACTTTCTCTTCATTTGTTTTCACAAAGCACTCAAAATGTGGCTTCTCTGTATAAGGATGTCATCAGACCTGAGCTCTGCCTTCTTGGCATCCTTAGTGTCTAGTAACTGAAACTTCAATGTTCCTGACCTGTTCAACTTGGATTTTATTTCCTGCAGATTTCATCCCCTCTCAGTGTGGGTTTCTGTCTTTTTCTCAGGGAGATTATTGTGGGCATTTCTGAGATGCTCAAGGATTTCAGCCATCGTAGCACCTACCAGTCTTTCTGGAGACCCTGACAGAGACCACAGTCTTTACTGCTTGTCCTGAGGTGTGTTTGCTAATTTCTCCCGTCAGAGTAGAGTTCTAGCTCTTTTGTAGTATCCTTTGGAAATAAATAAAATGAAGTTTGTGGCTACCTTAAGATTATCAGAGTTCTCTCTATATTTCCTTCGTGATTTCTGCAAAGCTGCTAAATCTATGCAAATTGGGCTTTTCTTGCTTATATTCTGGGTCATTATGGAAGATGGTTATGCTATCCTAAGTGTTCTGTCGGTTTTTAAGAGGGAATTGAGGTAGTGATCAATTGAATAATATCATCTGGGAAGCTTTTTCAACATACTGATGCCTACCACTTGCTTCCAAGATACAATTACTCTGAAGTGGAACCCAGGCATCAGCATTTTTAAAATGTACCATGGCAGGTAGCTACTGCTCTAGGTCAATTCCATCTTTAGTTTTCAGTTCAACTGATGGGTAGTTTGCCTAGCCAGCCCTTGAGACAGAATGCAACAACAAGAAGTGATTCTTTTAATACAGGTGTATAATTTCCTTTTCTCATTGAAATGTGAAAATACAATCCCTTCTCCCAAAACATCATTTTGTATTTCTCTTGCCATCAGAAAATATTCTGAAAATTTAAGGACTTTTATCTTTGTGCAGTGTGAGTATAGAAGAATTTCTGTTCTAGTCAAAGTTGGTCCAAATTCAAATATTTTTGTTAAATGTTTTCTCATGCTTTTAATTGTATTTGGAGAATTGTTAGGTTTTTAGCTTCTTGAAGCTAAGGTTTACCTAATTCAATACTGTCCTCAGAAAAGCATAAAAAATAAAATTTTACTCTTTTTACATACATAGTTAGGTTTTCCCCCTCTCTTTGGGAATTACACTTCTTTAAGGTAAGACATAACATTTATCTTCATGTGAACTTTAGCACTTGGGTAATATATGGTATAAAATAATGTAGATATCTGTTGAAGAAGTGAAACTTCATATGAAGTGAATGATTAAAATGTCAAAATTCACTCAGCTGTGTGCTCACATATCTATGTGTATATATACCAAGATAACGTGCTATTAAAGAGTTGAACTTAATAATTTTGTTAAATTCAAGCTATATGCATTTTTGGAAACAACAGAGGGTATGTGGTTATACTGCAAAGGTTTATAAAATAACTTGGATAATAAAATAGAGTGTCAAAGAAATAAATTATAAAAAAAATTAAGAGAAAAATGTTTCAAATGAAAGGATGGATTTTGAGTGTGCTTTTCAGGAGAGGCTGGATTAATGTCCAATTCTCTGTGCACTAATTATGTGGATATAAATCTTTGATCTCCATTTTCTCATAAATGTTTATTCCTTTGTCTGAACTTATTACATACATGATATATATATATGCATATGTATAATATTCACAAAATATGTATTTCTCTAAGATCGATTAGTTGGACAAGAAAACATCGGTGCATTCTATTCATATATTCAGATTTTGTTTCTTCAAACTACTGTTGACAGAGTTTTTTACCTCAATAACCAGGGTTTATTGTCTCGCCTCTTTGAAGAATGAGGACATAGACACAGAATAAAATGAGCAACAGGCAAAAGTTTATTAGGATATGAGATCATAAAGTAAGAA
This sequence comes from Crocuta crocuta, assembly GCF_008692635.1. Classification (NCBI taxonomy): domain Eukaryota; kingdom Metazoa; phylum Chordata; class Mammalia; order Carnivora; family Hyaenidae; genus Crocuta; species Crocuta crocuta. The sequence goes on from NW_027529554.1 coordinate 1,919,578, forward strand.
TAGTATGAAAGCTCTCTTTACAGAGAGGGGGCATTCGAAAGTAAATGCCGGCTACTATCGGCGAGGGACTCTGTTTTACAGGATTTTGGTCAGGCCCCTTTCCTTCCTTCTTGTTCCTTCTCAGGCTCTACTCTTATTGGCTAGGTAACTCTAAATGCCTAGTCATTCCTTTTTGATTAGCTTGTTTCCATTGCATGAGGGGTGGTCTATGGCCATACCATTAGGGTGGGTCATACACTTCATGGTCTACTTATTTTTGGTCATGTCTTTGGTCAAATTCCTGAGGGAAACCTGAGGGTGGAGTAGGTGGTGTTTGTTACATTCTTAAGAGGAACCTTATGCCTGAGGGAGTTTGCTCAGTCAGAAGCTCCCAGGATTGTTTTAAAATACGTCTTCCCCACCCAGGGACCTCAGCTCCTAACCTTTCCCTCTCTGCCTATTTTATCCTGTCTCTTCCTATCAGACTACTGCAGTGTAGTAACCATGTGTTCTTATATGTAGTCAAACATCTTCCCATGTCTTTAGAGTGAGGCCAAATGAAGTCAAGACTAAATAAATTGATCGATCCAGCAAGGAGAAAATAAATTCTGAACGTTAAGAAAAATTTTGTTTGCTTTGAATTGTGATACAACAAACATCCAGGTTTGGCAGAGGGCTTTATTAATCTATGTTATGCCTCATTTAAGGATATATTTGAACTTGCTAGGAATTACTTTTACAATATGAGATCAATTAATTTGGGGTGGTAGAGGGACACATGGATACGTGTCATACCTGTGTGGGTTACACCGGTATGAGAACACATTATTTTCATTAACTTTCCATTATTTTTATAAATCATGAGTTTAGATACCAGTTTATCAATGTGTCTTGGTTCTTAATGTACATTAAAACAAAACAAGTGGCAGAGTCTGTTTTAGACTCTACAGATTCCCCCAGGAGGCACTTGGCATAATTTAGATTATGGTCCAGTACGAATAGAAAAGGAGACACAGGTGTAGAGTGGCTCATTACTTTAAATGGTAGCCTTCTGTTATGTTAATAAAATGTAAAGCTGTTACTCTTCTCCCTCCTCTATTACAAAAGGCATAGCCCATAAGCTTCCTTACTGGACCATGCTTGTTTAAGTAAATGTCACGAGTGATCTTGATTCAAAATTTAGCTTAAAGCACTGTATTAGAATTGATTACCCCAGAGGCTCTAAATACAAAATGTCTGACAAAGGCCCTGACAAGCAAGAAATTTATCAGAAAACAAGCCAATTGTAGATCACAGGTACAAATCAGCAGCAGTGCTTTGTGAACTGTCTTTCTCTGTTGAATAGAGATAAGATTGATTGGTGCGACCTTCGGCAAGCTCCCTTAGGCAACAACAAAAACACAAAATGTGGTGGTTGGAGAGGAGATAGAATAAACTTACAGTTGGGGAGTTTTGCAAAAAAAAAAAAAAATGGGGGAAAAATCAGTGAGAAAACTATTGATAGGGAACTAGCAGATGGCAGCGCCAAAGAACTCTTGTCATTTATCACATTGACTGTGATTATCTTTTTGCCTTGCTTACCATAATTAGAAAAAGGAAAGTAACTGTTTTTTTCCTTCTGGATGGAAGTTCTTATTTTTTCTAATATACAATGTTAAAATGACTAGGTTATAGACACTTCATTAACATCCCAAATGTTTTGCTTCCAGTTCTTTTATGTGAGAATCGTCGATGTGGTTCCATCAGTAAACTAATCACATACTGTAAAACAGTAAAGAATCTTTCAAATCAATTTAAATAAAGCAGAATGGTACATTGTGGTTTTTGAATTCACGGGTAATAGCAAATGCTTGAGAAACAGGAGACAAGTAGAAGATACTTTAAAAATGTTATTTTTTAGAACTTTAATCATTCCAGAACATATACCATATTTTTATTATTCAAAATATAAAAAGGAACCAAACAGAATTTGTATGTGGCTAGAGGTCTTTGGTTGATTGGATTTTCTCCTCTGGAGGAAGAATAATCTATGCATTCTAAAATTGCAGTTCCATAAAGCAAGATGATCATCAAGGTACATGAATTAAATCAATATTTTAATTTTCAAATACATTATAAATGTCTAGGAAATATATGTTTAGGAAAATTATTTGTAAGACATATTTGTTAGGCAGTCTCAAAGATATATATCAGTGTTGTCATAAATTGTTACATGGAAACCTGATGATTGAAAGTAGCCAAGATATTTCTTTCCATTAAATATAGTAGAAAAATGTATAAATTTTCCAAATGCATTTTTTTATGTTACTTAATGAAAACAATGGTATGGCCTTGTGCATGTTACTTAGCTGTGTAGCCTTCTTGTTCTCATCTGAAAAATGGGACCCATTAACATTTCCAGCTTTATGAAGATTAAATGCATGTACATATTTAAGCACAGTGCCTGGCATATTACTATATTTTATAGTAATTACAGTATATTTTTATATACTGTATAAATATAAATATATTTAATATAATTGTATATATTTATAGTGATTATAATACTACATTATATTACTATATAGTTCTTACTATTTTAGGGTTTTTTTTAAATCTTAAGATTTAACAATACTACTTAGAAGAGAAACCTTGATTATTAAAAGAAAAAAGGTAGAAAAAACAAAGATTTGATCTACTTACTTTTTTCTCTTCAAAACATTAATTTTTTCCAGATTGTTATTAAATAATGTCCCAGTGAGGAATTTGCCTTACTGCAGAATGGTCCCAGCCTACTTCTCCAGAACTTTCCTTCATGGCACACCTCCCTCCTATCATACTTGCACCTGCATAATACTATCTTCCAGCACAAATAACTCACTTTTGATAAAAATATCTCTCTTTTTCTAGCACCATTGTCTTGCTCTTGTTGTGTTTTTTGCTGAGAATCTTCATTTCCAGGTTTTTACAAGTTTAAATCCTTACTTATTTTTAAACGCCTGTCCAAATACAATTTTTAATTTTTCAATGATACTTTTCTCACTTCTCTAGCTGCTATGGTGGGGGAATAACCCTCCCTCCTTTGATCTAGAAAATTCCAGGTATTTCTCCTATTTATGTGCCCTGTCTTCTTTCTTCCATTTATCTGAAAAGCAGTGCATGTCTTATCGACCAGTGTACTCCCTACCCAGAACGTCACCTTGTACACCTTACTGAATGAATGAATATAACATCATGATGTATTTACAATCGGTAGCTATTTGTTATCACTGAATATAACTACTTATGATATGTTAAAGAGGTTCTTAGAGGGAAGACAGTTTTTATTTATATCAACTATTAGTTGCCATTGTAAATTTTGTAAAAATTCTGCTTCTTCTCAGGGTAACCTAGCTTTAATTTGGATAGAGATTTGAGTATTATTTTTGTAGATAGATTTAGAAAATACTTATCTGGGTTGATTGTAGAGAGCTAATCCTGATCATTCAGATTCCAAACTTCTTTGCCTTTTTGCCAAAAATATTTGCTTACCTGAATTATGTGGATAATTGCCTTTATTCTTCATTTCTCGTGGTTTATTTCAGTTACTGATCATTTCAGTTTTCTGATCCTTTTTTTTTGGCAGACAATGAATTCTCTCTCCTGAAAAATCCATTTTAGTGTCAGTGATCATATTGTACCATGGCCTGAAAGTAACCTTGTTCCTACTCCATGAACTGAGGAGCCTGTTGCAGATAGAGAGCAACCACATACCAACCTTCCTTGTGATCAGTCTGGTCACTGTGCTTACAAAGTTTCCAAGAGCCTGGTCACATGTGATTCAGGATAATAATGAAGATGATGATAGTATCTCATACATGTTGTTAAAAAAAAAACACTTTTATATTTGATATGGTACAGACAAGATATTGAGTTTTTCCTCTCTGTTTTAGCTTTTTATTTAACCATGAGCATTTTTTGTTATCAAGAACACAAAATACACATAGAAATGTGCTCAAGGGTCAACTACTTTTATTTATAAAGCATGGCAGTTTTTTTTTTTTAATGTTTATTTACTTTTGAGAGAGAGAGAGAGAGACAGACCACAAGTGGGGGAGGGGAAGGGAGTGAGAGGGAAACACAGAATCTGAAACAGATCCCAGGCTCTGAGCTGTCAGCACAGAGCCTGACATGGGGCTCGAATCCACAAACTGTGAGATCATGATCTGAGCTGAAGTTGGATGCTTAACCGACTGAGCCATCCGGGTGCCCTTCAAGGGTCAACTTCTTGAACACATCTGCTGAGCAGTGTGCTAAATCATGTTAATCATGAATGAATCCATTCATCGAGAACTTACTTTGTGCCACATATTATTTTGAATGCAAAATTCTAGTCAGTGAGATTCATTAATGTTTGTTGTTTATTTTTAAGTTTTATTTATTTATTTATATTTTGAGAGCAATACTGCTTGAGAGCAAGCAGGGAGGGGGCAGAGAGAGAGAGAGAGAAAGAGAGAAAGAGAGACAGAGAGACAGAGAGACAGAGAATCCCAAGCAGGCTCCACACTATCAGCACAGAACCTGAAGCTACCAACCATGAGATCACGACCTGAACTGAAACCGAGTTAGACACTTAACCAACTGAGCCACCCAGGTACACCTTATTGAGTTGATTTTTAATGTCCAATTACCTTTTTTCCACTTTTCCCCCTCCAGGGTTTATGAGATGTAACTGACATGTAACATTGTGTAGGTTTAAGGTATACACTGTTATGATTGATGTATGTATACATTAAAAAATGACTAATGAAATCAGGTTAGTTAATACATCATCAACTCATATAGTTAACTTTTTTTTCCTCACAAGAATCTTATATGGCTCTTTTCAACTTTGTACTTGTGTGCTGTTACAATTGAAATAATTGAGTAAGGGAGGGTAAGGAAAAGGGAATTCCATTATAAAAAATTACTCAAAGGAAATCAAAGGAAAAAAATCCCAAGAAAATTGAATTGAATGAAAGTTGTGAAATGAGTATTCAATTCATGATAAAATGTAATTGACCTAAATTATATTAGGTCACATCATTTTGATGGATTAGGACAATAAAGTACTAGTAATTAACAGCTAGTTATTGAACATGTACCTTGTACAAAGAACTAAAACACATTGAAGTCCTATGGAGAAATAAGGTGAAAAAGAATTATACTTGGAGAAGAATTATATGGATATAGACAACTAATTTGGGATAAATTTGGAATAATGAAAGGAAAGCCAGAGAATAAGAATTCATTAGAGGGACAGAAAAGCCAAGGACAGGTTGTTCAGGGAGGTGTCTTACACATGGAGACAGAGGGCAGAGGGTGAGAAAGAGTACAAGAAAGCATCACTAAGATGAAGATATTAAAGATTCTGGAAAGATAAGAAATGAATCAAATTAAAATAGCTTCTGAAAGTCGAGGGAGAGACCAGGCAGCTTAGAGGGTGCTGTATTTGTTTTTCAGGAGAAATATGTGGATTACATCTCTTTGGAAAAACAAACAAACAAAAAAAAGTTACTGTAACTGTGAGCTTAGTATTTGGAAGTCAGAACTCAAACTCTCTGTGTCAGAGAGGAAGCCCCAAGCAGCACACCTTTGTCCTAAGTGAACTAGACTGTTCTTGGTTGTCATTTAGAGAACTGTATGAACCATGTAATTTGTTCATTTGGGACATAAACTGGTTACAATATTGCCTGAATTCTAATTGAAGGCACTTTTAGGTCTTAAGAAAGAGAAGGGGGACAATAAAGGTTGTGTGAAGGGTATGGATTTTAAAAGCAGTCAAGGAATCTTACAGGATTCTACTTAAATAACTTGGCCTGTGAATTTTTTTGAAATTAATGTTTATTTATTTTTGAGACAGAAAGAGAGAGACAGACAGAGCGTGAGCAGTTGAGGGGCAGAGAGAGAGGGAGACACAGAATTCAAAGCAGGGTCCAGCCTCTGAGCTATCAGACAGAGCCCATTGAGGGGCTTGAACTCACAGACTGCAAGATCATGACCTGAGCTGAAGTTGCTTACCCGCCTGAGCCACCCAGGCGCTTGGCTATGAAGATTCTTAAAGGAACTTACTCTTTTGGGGGCTATCAATGCAAAAGCTTACATAAGACTAAATTCCATTAGAATATTTTCTGAAAGCTAAATCAACATTGTTTACAGTGGATTTGCTCTGTGATGTATTCAAACACAAGGCTTCTGCCAAGTGTTTTTGCTACCATATGTACACCTATTAATTAACTCCTTGTAAATGTCTTTGATATTCCCTTGGGTTTGCTGGAGTTTGCTGTTGAAGCATCACTTTTGCCACAAATCCTATTTCTTTCCATTTTAAATATGGAGATGGAGTTTTTATATACTCCAATAAATAGCGCTTTTCTCCCATCCAAATTTGTAACCATTTGGGAAATAGCGATGGAAATTAGACAAATAGAGATCAGTGTGTCAACATAAATACTCATGAGGATGATACTGAAGGATGTGGCTTATTGTGGGAGCCAAATGAAGCTTGTTAATACTTCCTAAATTAGAAAAACCTACCCATTCACAGGTAATGCTGACTTCTTTTCCCTGAATGGGCTTAAAGGGGAATAGAATACACTCTCTGCAGTCAGACCTCAAGAGAGAGAAGAAGGCTATGGGCCAAGCTCATTCAGCCACTCCTTCCAAACTCATGAATCATAAGTCACTTATTTATTTATTTATTTATTTATTTATTTATTTAAAAGTTTATTTTGAGAGGGAGAGAGGGAAACAGGGAGGGTGGGGGAGAGAGAGAGAGAGAGAGAACATGTGAACAGGGAAGGGGCTGAGACAGAATCCTAAGCAGGCTCTGCACTGGGACCACAGAGATCAACTGTGGAGCTTGAACCCATGAACCCAACTGTGAGATCATGACCTGAGTCGAAATCAAGAGTGACATGCTTAACCGACTGAGTTACCCAGGCACCCCGCTCCTACTTTAGAACTGAGACATTCACTTCTCTTTACCTTTTCTAAACCATTCCTCAGTTTCTAATTGAACTTATCTTCACAAGTACTTATTGAACATATGTTTGGCATGTTTGGCACTATGGGTGGTAATGGGGATGGATACACAGTGAGCAAGATACATCCAGACTTTACCTGTATCGAAATTCTGCCTCTATCATTCTGCTGAAACTTCTCTCCATAAAAGTTGCCACAATCTAATTGGAGACTTTGATGACCAGTTCTCTTTCTGTGCATCAAGTAACATCTCTAGGGGATTTGAGAGAGATGGCATTCTTTAAACTGTGCTCTCACTTGATCTTCATGCCACCACTCTCTCTGGGTCTTTCCCTGCCTCTCATGACCTCCAAATGAGTTTCCTTAAGTTCCCCCTTTTTTTATTATACTTTATATTTTTCCAGTTATACTCCAGAGTTCTTTGTTCCTCTTCTCTTGCAATATCCAGAGTCAGAGTTCTTTGTTCCTCTTCTCTTGCAATATCCAGAGTAGCATTTTCAATTGTATATAAGATAGTGTGATCTGTTAAATTCCAAATCTCAGAGTCATCATATTCAGATATGCTCAGCACCTCCCTTTATTGCTCTCAATTTTGCTTCTATCTGTCATTTGCTGCTTTGCTTAAAAGCATCACCATTGATCCTTCCATTTCCCAAACTTGTAACATGGGAATGCTCAAGGTCTCTTTCATACAAACCATGCACAGTTGATCTAATCTCACTGCCTTTGCCTTCTTCATCGCTCCTTAAAACTCCATTCTCCATCCTATTTGTCTACCTTTGAGTAGACTTTCCTTCCTGTTAACCATTCAGCTCTGCCAGGTCTATGTAATTGGCAAATTAGCTATATAAAAAATGGAATCTAAACTTTTCACCATCTGCCCTCAGTTTCCTCTTAGAGTTATAATAGCTACTGCTTTTCTCTCTTACCAGGTACCATGGACTGAATTGAGGTCCCTCTTTCTTCAAATTTATAAGTTGAAGCCCTAACTCCCAGTGTGACTGTATTTGGAGACTGGGTTTCTAGGAGGTAGTTAAGGTCAATTGAGGTCATACGAGCCCTGATCCAGTAAGATTGGTGGCCTTATACAAAGAAGACATCCAATTGCAAGCCAGGAGGAGAGCTCTCACCAGGAACTGAGTTGGCTAGCACATTGATCTGCGACTTTTAGCCTCTAGAACTGTGAAAAAATAAATTTCTGTAACATAATCCAACCCAGTCTGTGATATGTTGCTATGATAGCTGGAGCAGACTAATATACCAGATCCCAAGTAAGCTACAGTTAAGCTTAAATTTTCATTTTTGACCATTTGTAGTGGACAACACTGTGTCTTTGCAACCTCTCTTCCCTCTGTCCAGAATCATCTTCTATGCTTTCCTCATGTAGAAAATTCTCCTCATCTTCTAAGAGCAAGCTAATTTATCTCCTCTTTTGGATTTCCTAAATGTCTTCACACTCACAGAAGTGGTACTAGTAACATTTACTTTCAGAAATGATATATATTATAGCGATCACAGCATCATGATTTTATATTTCTCTGCCTTAAGAATAATCTTAAGCCAAGAAAAACCTTGTATTATTCTTCTATTTCCATGGCTAAGCACACTGTTTTGATGAGTAAATGCTGTTGAATGAACTAAGGATTGATGAATGAATGAGAAATAGAGAGGCTGAACGAATTTTCCTAAACCACTGGTACTAAACTAGGCGATGAACTAGTGTTCCCTAGAATATATGTTCTTTCTGTGCTACCTGTTTACTAATTATTTACTAAATAGCCATTACCTGTGCCATTGACTTTATTTAAAGTAGGGTAGGAAGGAGGCTGGTGAATTCGGGGAAAAAAGGAAATAAGTTGCTCCATAAATAATTAGGTGTTTTTTTTTTTTAACACATTTAGGTTATCAAGGGAGCAAAAAGTATAACCATCCATTCTAAGTATAAGACTTTCCAATGAGTACTTAACTAACGTTTCCCTTCTACAGGCTTCAGAGAATAACAATGAATTGCTATGAAGACAGTTGAAAATTTTCTTCTTTGGTAGCCAAGATCTTTAGTTTATCCCATAGAAAAGACTAATAATGATAATCATAGTAATAGCTATAACAATTATAGAAATTTAGAGATTTAAAAGAATATTTGCAATGGCAGCAGTGATCACCAAAATGATTCTGGATAATGACAAAATATCATCTTAACATTAACAGCCCTAGAATAATGTAGTTAATGTAATTTCATGTTTTTAATGGGCTACAAGGAAATCATAATAATATCTCTTTATATTGGTTCCAAATTTTAACCTGATATAAATTGCATTCTCATTTTATTTTATTTTAATGTTTCTTTATTTAGTTTGAGAGAGAATGTGAGCAGGGGAGGGGCAGAGAGAGAGAAAAAGAGAATTCCAAGTCATCTTCATGCTGTCAGCCTAGAGGCCAATGTGGGACTTGGACTCACAAACTGTGAGATCATGACTTGAGCTGGAGTTAAGAGTCTGATGCTTAACCAACTGAACCACCCAGGTGCCCCTGCACCCTCATTTTTTAATGTTATAAATAGTAACTTTAGTTATGTCTCCCTGTCTCAGTTCTAATGAAATTTGTGGACCCTAAATAACAATTTCTTCAAAGTTAAATTTTTATAGTTAATATTTGTATCGTCATATATTACAAACTTATAAAATATAAGTTTTAGATCTAAAAGATAGAATTTGAGGAAGCCTTAGCAATTATTTCATCAAAACAATATATTGTATAGAATAGGAAACCATTCTTTGTAAGAATTTATATACTTAGGTACACAAAAGCACAGACTCTTCAGCCTTTATACTATTGTGTAGGAAGGTACTGCCAATATTCAATTTTAATAATTTTTCAAAGTGAATGAGAATCAGAGTGTAATAGTGGAAAAAATGCAGGATTTGAGTTCAGCGATCCTGAATTGGAGGGTGGTCTGTGTACCTTCCTTGCTGTCTCAGAGGCTTGAACATCACGGCTTGTGAAGTAATAAAAGTAATTGCATCTTACCATAATGTTCTGCAGTCAAGGAAGGCATGTAGTTTGTGCACCATTGTGTTGCCAGAGCCTAACACGGTGCTTGATGCACAGGACATGCTCATAAACTATTTCTTGAGTGAGTGAATAAAGAACGAAGAACTGTGAGTTAAGAGAAGAGTTTGGAGGCAGAGTGGTCAGTGCAGTAGTTCTCTGAGCTGGAAAGGACATTGGCTTAAATCGTTATATAACAAATCTCTTCTATTGGTCATTTGTATTACTTCTGGTATTTTAACCTGATGTAATTAATTTATTAGAGCTATGTATTTGCTCAGTTGCAGTAGAAAGTATCTTCAGTTTTTCTTACCACTCCTCATTAAACTCACTCTCTCAAGTATGGTTTATTTTCCTATCCCTGGACACACCCCTGGACTGTTTTCCTAGTGTTTCCCATCACTTTATACTGATGTCTACAGAAAGAACAGCCCCTTCTATTATTCCATCTCTAATCTTCATCAATTTTAAAGCACCTCCATTCCCCAGATTAGGTTTGCTTCAGCTGGGCAACCTGTGATGAGAAAAAATGGTGCGGCAACTTCTCTACTTTTTCTCCACTTGCTTCCCATTCTGCTAATTTCACCCCCACCCCTATCCTAGAGTCAGGAATTTAGGGGAGAAAAGAGAGTTAAGAGGGCAGAAACAATTTCATTCCTTTTATACAGTTATAGTCTAGCATTGATACTCCCTGGGCATGGCAGATGGCAAGCTTACTTCATCTCTTATAGGATCCTTCTGTGGATTATTAGGAAATTCCACACAGCTAGAGTGCTCCAGACTTAATTTTCTTGATGCTTATAACTGCCTATTTTCCTCCCTCCCCTGCTACTTGGGTACCTTTGCCCATCTAGGTAGTCCTCTTGGGAGGGGTTGCTATGAAGAAGATAAGTCAAAATCAGCTCACTCCCATAGCATCTGCATCTGTACCATTAGTGTATTAGTTTTTTGGGGCTGCCATCACAAAGCACCATACACTGAGTGGTTTAGCAACAGAAGTTTTTCACAGTTCTGGAAGTTGGAAGACTGAGAACAGGGCATTGACCAGGTTAGTTTCTTCTAGGACGTCTCTCCTCAGCTTATAGATGGCCAGCTTCTTCCTGTGTCTTCACATGATCTTCCCTCTGTCTGTGTTTATGTCTAAATTTCCTCTTATTATAAAGACACCAGTCATATTTCATCCTGACCTCATTTTACCTCTTTAAAGACCTGAATCTCTAGTCTAGTAGCATTCTGAAGTACTAGGGGTTAGAAGTTCAACATGTGAGTTTGGAAGGAACACAATTTATTCCAGAATACCTATAAATACACATACCAGGCAGGCAGTTACCAGCAAAACTTTCTCTCATGCAGTTTGGCTGTCAGCAGCCACTTCCTCTTAAACTCCTCATCTGTACATCACACACCAGTCCGCATGTCCTTCAGATTCCAGAGAACACATGTCAAGTTTTGTTAGTAGTTCTCTTGTTTTGAAGAATGTGCCAAGAGTATCTTCTGCTCACTTACTGGAAACTCCCTCTTCAGTGAAACCCTCTCTACAGGCATCATCTGTCTCTTCGTCTCTTCTTTTAATGCCCTGAGGGGGTGAGTGGTACCTGTCGAATGATGGCAGAGCCCTGCAGGTTTTAGTGTCTCAGTGCCTTGACTCCTATCATATTGTTCTTGGCTTTAGGGTATCCATGGAAACTCTTAAACAATTATAAGCAATACGTTAGTGGGTACACATATACTGACCTCATTATGCATATTCATATTTACTTATTTACTAGAGACATTTCTAGAAGTCATTGTTTATGGCGTCTTTTTAATGAAGATAAAATTCTTAACTCTTTTTCTTTATGTTTTGTGCTTTATTTTCTTATTTTAGAAAATCTTCCCTGAAAAAAATCTTCCCTGATCAGAAGACATAAATCTATTTGTGTGTATTTTCATCTAGGTGTATTAAAAATTTCTGCTTTTAAGGTTTTAAAGTATGGATTATTTCTTTATTTATGGTATGAGGTGTGTATCTAATTTTTTCATATGGTCACATAACCACTGTCCCAACAACATCAACTGAATAGTCCATCCCTCCTTGGCTGACTTTCAGTGCCATCTCTATCATATATCGAGTGTCCATACATGTGCAGGATAGTTTCTGGGCCCTATATTCTGTTCTATTGATCTTTTTGTTGATCGCCTTAACAACACCACCAAATGTCATAATTACTAATGGCTTTATATTTAGTCTTAACATCGGGTGAGGCAAATTTACCAAAACTTCTCAGTTAAGTTGTCTTAGGTGTTCTTGATTCTTAATCTATTTGATGTGGATTTTAGGATCAACTTCTCAGATTCCACAAAAAGTTCTATGCGATTTTGTTTGGTAGACAAAAAGACCAATGTCTTTGTTTGGCAAGACATATATAAGTAAATTAAGGATGATGATATTTTTATGAAGTTTCACATGTGAGGATATATTTTTCCATATAAACAATCTTTTTTTGGTGACCTTCAGTACTATTTTAAAAATGTTTTCTAAAGCTCTTAAAGGTATCCTGTCAGTTTTTTCCCCATAGTACTTTATAGGTTGCAAGCTGACAAAATAGCAACATTTATAGGAGAAGAAGCTAATAGTGGAACACAGATTTGCTGATCCCTGTCTAGAGTCCATAGTACTCTTTGCCGTATTTTAAACCTTCAGGAAGTTACCATTATGTTTTAATTACTCAGAAGTAGGTAGGATGCGGCAGAGGATGTTTTAATTCAAGTAGCATAGAAGGAAATCATCAATGATACCAGAAAAATAAGAAGTGCTTTCCTTTGGACTATGTGCGCACAGGCCTCCAAAAGTCAAATGGGAAAACCTTGTTAAACATTGTTTACATGCGACTCTGCTATGTGATTTAACTTGGTAGTGGTGTCTGCTCAAAAAAAAAAAAAAAAAAANNNAAAAAAAAAAAAAAAAAAAGGCAGTTCATGGACTGCCGGTATCACTCTTTATTAAGCTAACCTGTAGTTCTGAGAGATAGTTCAGGATGTAATTTGACAAAGCTCTCACCTCAGAAAGACAGAATAAACTTTTGTGTTATGGATTCAGTGGCTCATTCAATAAACATGAAGTCAGTGCTGTGTAGGGTACCAAGTGCGTAGGGTACAAAGATGAGTATTACATAGTCTCCATTCTCAAAGAACTGATGAGGTAAAACATGTAAGTATGCAGTAAGGAATTATTGGAGCAGTGGGAGCCATATGTGCAGGGCACAGTGGGCATTACCAGGAATGGATGATCACTTCTACTCTGGATTACCTGAGCAGTTGTGAGTAAATTTATGTCCCAGGTAGGTGACTGTGGATAAAATGGAGCAGAGAGGGAAGAATTCTATAGGCAAAGGATGCAATACAAATGGAAACATGAAGAGTTTTGGTATGTTCAAGAAACTGGTAGTAGTTTTTAAAATATGGAATATAAGATGAGAAGGCTTTGGGGAGAATAAAGCTAAGAAGACCAATCAGACCATGGAGCTTTGGATTCTATTCTGAGGATGCGATACTGTAGGCAGCAGAGAAAAACTGAAAGAGAGAACAGGGGGCAGACAAAGCCTACTCTTACTAAAATTAGGACACCAATATCAGGAAGGGTGGAAACTGGAGGCATGGAGAGCACACAATTGCAGCACTGCAAGCAAAAGTTGATGTGGGACTAAAATAAAGCAATAGCAGTGGCAGTAGAGAAAAATGGATGGATTGGAGTGTCGTTAGGATGGTGGAATCAATAGGATTTATGGACAGTTTATATGTGAGGATTAGGGATACACAGGCTCAGGGATAATTATCAATAGGAGAACATTCTTATCTGGTTTGTGAAATGGGGTGAATTGTACCTGTTGTAGCTCTAGTCATACAATATTATTGCTCATCCACCTCAGTAAGATTTGCTTTTATGTGATCAATAGAAGTTCCATTACTTATGAAATAAAATGGAAACTGAATTTAGAACTTGTCTTGAAATTATTTGTTTTAATATATTATGAGAAATTAAATTTTAGAATTTCTACTTGAAAAAGGTTTCTCAGAACACCTGTATGTAATGATGAACAATGATGAGCAATTAGTTTGTAACTGTTATGATCTAAGGCATAGATCAATATCACTAGCTTGTTGTCATCTCTCAACAGACTGCCTCTTTTTAAACATTTGAATTTAACTTTGTCACCTAGATATAGACTACTCATCTTGGGTTCTGGAGATTTTCAGGTCTGGATAAAACAACTGAACTGATTCAGAATTGCCTAGAGCAACATGTAATTGTTTTTATGTTTTAGTTTCTATCAAAAAATTCAAAAGGCACCAAGAGAAGAATTTTATGTTTGCTTGTCAAGCTGAGAAAAATTAACACTTTATAGTATCGGGTCAACTGTATTCTTCACAGAATTTTTTCAATCCAGTGGAAAAGAATACAACTTATATATTATATATAACCAAGGTGACTTGATTGATAAACTGCTATGAAAAAAATCTCAAAATGAAGCTGTAAAAAACTTTTGACAGTCATTTTAATATGCTAATAGGCATTTGAAAATAACTACATATATATTAAAAGTAGGGAAATAATTTTGGAAAATTAACATTTAGTGTGTCCTTGTGTTGAAATGTTGATTCAGTTATCCTTTGCTTCCAAATATATATGAGTCTTATTTTCATTACCTAGAAAAGAGGTACTATAAATGGTATAATGACTAGTATTTAGTTTTAACTACTAATTAACTCAGTTAATTTGCTAAGGTAGAGTTGGGAAATCTATTTTGAACTTCTTATATGTATTTTTATTAATGATATAGGTAGATTATTTAGTTCTCTTTGTTTTTGTTTTGAGTTTTTCTTTTCTTGTGGTTTGATTAATAAGATTTCAAAATTACTTGTGCTATTAAATTTGGGAAGTTTTGAAGGGGTTGTTTTTTTCTTATGGTAAGTCTAAACCATAAGACCTTGGTAGATTATGAGTAAATAATCACGTGTGGAGTAAAAATGGTAGATGTTGATTTGTTAATTTTTTAATATTCAATTTGTATAGCTTCTGAGGAAGGAGGACCAACGATATTTCTTATTTTGATGGAATGGATTAAAATTGTTACCTGTGCTACTTGACCTCTTGGCTCACTGCTGTTTTTCAGGGTCGTTCAGTTTTAAATTAGTCATGCAGTTGAAACACAATTCGTAAAGATAATTGTGGGAATACAGGGGGCAGGAGAGAGAAAGTAGGGCAAGAGCAGTGAGTGCTGAACGCCACACACCACTGAATGCAGTAGCTGCTCAGCCAGGGAAAAAACAAGACACGCTGAGCACAGCAGAGCTGAACATAGCAGAAATGTTTTTCCTTCCAAGACAAAATGCTTAGGTTACTAAGAAATGTTGAGCCTGCCCTCAGCCCTTACTTCGCCCCATGCATTCTTCCCGAGCTGGCTATTGTATATGCGGAAGCAGTCACATGATTAGAGTCATTGTATGTCTCACGTGATTTATCAACTTCCTTTTCTGCTTTCAATTCCACATACCATCGTTCATTCCCCAGTGAATACAAGAGAGCTACCCAGCTTCTTGGTTGGTCCCTTTGGGCCCCTCATTGTTTTAAACCTTTTGGACTTTGAGTAATCCTTTCATCTCGCGTTGACCCAGCGGCATGGCAGATAATAATTGAACATATTAAAACTTGTGAATAATTTACTTACGAAGTTAGAGCAGATTAAAGTTTTTTTTTTAGTAACATCAATAGGATGCATGAATAATAAATAATATTTTCAGAACTGTATATTGCAAAAAGGCTATGTATATTTGAGAGGGACAAAAAAGTAAAGAAAGTTGAACAATTGGAAGTTATTGTCATATTTTAAAAAATATGCCATATTTTTATAAAATCTGTGATTTACACTTCTTCACATTTCATTCATTATTAGAATATCTAAACTAATGTAAAATAAAACAATGAAAGTGTAGGACTTTAGAGATAGCTCAGAGAATCTAGTGTTCCTCTAAGACATGGGCTTTAAAGATTACTTATAGGGTGGTTGATCTTTCAGATTCTTTTAAAATTCACAGTGTACTTTTAGCAATGAGTTTAAAAATATTTTCTTCTTTGTGGCAAACTTCTGAATTTTTATTGCTTCTGCTTTACACTCTCCTTCCCCACTCTTTCTAATTGCCTTGTACCAGAAAGAAACCCATATAAGACTATTAATATGTTCCCATTAATATTTCACCAGAGCATCACATTTTGTTCTTTATGCTAGTATATTTTTTCAGCCATTTTGCTATGATGATAACAAAACTGCTTCTAACTCAGCCTTAAATATCTTCATGGTTTGGATATATCATTTGGTGAATATGATGATCTTGCTTAAAATTTTTGATTTTCATGCTTTTTAATATTGTACAAATATCTATCAAAACACATAATTTGGGATACCGTCTTTCCTTTGTGTTTTCACATCCCAAGAGCTCTTGAATTATTCTTCTTTATATCTGTACTTGTTAAAATATCTGTTCTTGTAAGCTCTTTATCAAAGGTCTGTGTGTGTGTGTGTGTGTGTGTGTGTGTGTGTGTGTATTGTTTATAGAAGGTATATGTTTTCACTGTAGAATGAACTTTTTCCCTTTTAGGAGAAAAATGTATTTTCTTAGGTGGGTGCACTAAAGCAACTTTCAGCAGATTTTCAGAGTTGCTAGGCTGATGGGAAAATCACAAAATATATTAGTAGGGGAAGAGGAAAGGTGTTTTTTACTCTCTGCTTGAAAAGTGACAGAATAAAAGAATCCTTGAGAAATGTGTCAAATAGATCTTTTTTCCCCCTTGTGGAAGAAAAGAGTCTGAAGCTAAAAAGGGAAGGCAGCCTTTGTGAGTCTTCCTTGCAAACTGTGCCAGCCTACCTAAGCTTTTTGTTCATTCTTAACACCTCGAACATCTTGAAGTATCTAAGAACATTGAGACAGAGAGCAGCAGTGGGATCTAAGGTAGAGTATTATTCTAATTATCAGTTCTAAAGTTGAACTTAAGTAGTTTTTTTGGTTGCTTAATAAGTGGTTCAAACTTTGATACACTTCCAGCATTTTTAAAAACTCAAAATACGTATGTATGTGAAAATTGGATCAGTTAGTTGGACTCCATGAGTCCTTTCTCACAGTTTTATGAGCTGTGGCAATGCTGATTATATTTGCTTCATATATTCATCATTTCAGCCTTCTGTAGTATTTTCAAGCTGGCCGTATATTCTTTCTTCTTATACTCAGTAGAAAATGTATTGTTGCAGACTGAGAGAGTTGCTATCTCACTGTCTCCGTAAATCTACCCCAAAATTGGAAACACATTTCATTGCATAAAATTTGCCCCTCATGTATTCAAATTCAACTTAACCTCATTGTCTGACACAACGTATATGATCAAGTAATCGAGCCATAATGGCAAAGAATGTACACAGGGACCCTAATGATGATACGTTCTGATGAAGAATGAGAGTAGTAAATAGATTTAAATGAATGGATAACTGATAATGAATCATAAGTGTTGAAAATTCATATTTATAAAAAATAGGTCCACATTTCCCCCCTTAATTTAGCCTGATTTTTATTTCAAATAGTCATTTCCCTGCAGTGGGAAATACTTAATCTTGGCCAATTTACGAGTCTGCCACCCAAGACAGATCTCTAAATTCTGGGTATTAAATGATAGTTACTTAACAGAAATCCTTGATATTGGGTGGGTGAAAAGTGGATGTTGCCTGCCAATACAAAAATCTAGTGAGATGTCAGCTGTCACACTTGAACCTTGATCTTTGATGATCTGAAGATCATGCTGAGTTATCCCTGGCGCCTGTCTATCTGTCCCTTGGGCCTGTCTATCCCTTGGGCTTTTAAGTCTTGGTGGCAAATTTGCTTCTTCTGGGCCTTACTTGGTGACACAGGATCATTGTATTTTCATGCCTTGTTAGTGACACAGACTTTGTCTACCCAGATACATTGCCCAACCATGCACCCTTGTGAGGACTCTTCCCAGGGAAGACACACTGGCTTTCTTTGTTCTTGGGTCTCATAAACTAATTTCCAGGAAGGCTGTCTTCCCGGAGAGGCACGTTTCAGAAACTGTGACCCATGTTTATCTATATTGTCATTCATTCCTCCTCGGTCTCTCTTTTTCTTCCTGTTTCTCCCCACCTCTTTCCTACAAAATCTTTAAAAAAAA
>NW_027529554.1:1937807-2048292 GCF_008692635.1 Crocuta crocuta
ATTTGTTATTTCAAACACACAACATAGAAATATATTACTATTTTTCCGTTCCCTGATTTCTGCTCCTCACATTCTTCCTTTGAGGAAATAAGCAGGAAGTAACCCGGTGTAGCTATAATGGGAGGTTGGGGGTGAATTTGGGATGATGAGAAATGTAAATTGTGTAGGTTAGTATCTAGAAATACTACATTGCTGCATGAGCAATGAAACTAAACATTTTGCTATACTGATATCATAGAAAGAAAACATGTGAACTTTATATTTGGCTGTGAAAGGTGGATTATTGTATCCACTTATTATCAATAGATTATGGATCATTTATGCATTTATGTTCAGAACACCAGAATAAAAAATACACTGTTGTGTTACCAGAATCTCTCCCAGGGAAAATCTAGAATTCTTTTTAATACAATGAATTCCATGCTGCTTATATGTGAAGTATATATTTAGTCTCATCTGGTGCCACCATAAATTCAAATAAATGAGCAGGGATATTTTAAAAAGACAAACTAAAATGTTATAGGCAAAACAAAAAAAAGATTCTGCTTACTTTGTATATTAGCCTACCTTTTTGGACCTTAGAATAATAAAGAAGGTTACATATCATTTGTGGTACGAGGGTCAACAAATTTGTCCCATAGGTTATAATCCCCCGGTAGCCTTGGGAATGAGAAGTCTGCGGGCTTGCCTGGTTTTGATACTTCTCTTTGAACAGTGGTCTCTTTAGCTACAAAAGGCTTTCAAGAACTCCTCTGGAAACAAACTCCAAAGACAGAACCTTTCAAAATGAACATTCTTGTCTATCCTAGGGCTAGCCTTTAAGTGAATTGGCACTAGGGGTGCATTGTAAAGAAAAGTGGATTTTTTTTCTAAGTCCTGATCTGAGTGAAATGAATAGACAGACCTCTGATGAAGGCTGAGGCACTGGTGACAGTATTTCGTCATCAGAAGGGTGCTAAATGGCATGGAAAGCCTGGCTGTAAATTCACACTGCTATTCAGCTTGTGTCACTTTGAAAATTATGTGTAAAACCAGCTCTGGATGTCAAATATATTTTTATACAAGGCAGATCATTACTTGGGATTAATTACAAAGATCTGTCCCTTCGGGTATGAGCCAGCACTAGCTCTTCTCTTTGGCGGCTGGCAGAGGGCAGCAAATGCAGATAATTTTTACAATGCACAAGTAAATGTAGTTTGCTTGATTGAACTAATTCCTAAATTAGTGACGACATTCAAGAAGTAATTGGCACCAAGACAAGTCATGGAAGCCTGAGGGGGGAAAAATGACAGGAGGAGCAGAAAATGAAGGGCCTTGAATGCCACACCGGTAATTTTTAGCTTTATGTGAATAGTCACTGGAGGCTTATAAGGAGGTGAATGGCATGGTCATCTGTGAATTGTGTATAGTAAGGTTTGCATTTTAGAAGAATCATTTGAAGGCACTATGAAGTCTTCCCTGCTTTGACGGTGTCAAAGTAACAAGTAATTCATGTTTATTCTTTCTAGGTCTTGTGACAGGTGTTGTACCTGTGTGACTGCTTTATTAGTTATTACCTTAGAAGGAGGAAAATGAAATCATGTACCCAAGGTCATACAAAGAGGAAGTGACAACTTCTTTTGCTGCTGTATTATGATATCTCTTACTGAAGGCTGGGGACTAGTCACAAAGATACGTTACAAATCCCAATGAAAACATGAAGTTCTGAAGTTGAATACAGAACTATGTACAGATCGTTAAAGGAGAATTAACTTGAACTTGATACATAATTAAATGTAGTGAAGAAATGTCAAGAATTACTCCTGAATATGAATGGGGAAAATAGGTAGATATCACTGCCAGCATCTGAGGTAAGAATTGTGAATTATGAACAGAAGTTTTATTGTGTGTGTGTTGAGAAATTACAATTTCTATGGGACATGTAAATGGAGACATATAGTAAAATTTTGATAAAGTGACCCAGAGAGCAGGAGAATATTACAGATGGGAGAAAGAAATTTGTGATCCAAAAATATGTAAGTGGCAGTTGGAAGAAGACATCATGCATGTAATTGTCCAAGAAGTGAGTAGATAGAGAAAGACCTGGAAGGGCAAGAACTCTAAAGAGATTCTTTCCTGGGTGGAAAAATCCCACTTAGGGGACAAGGGAAAGTACAGCTTCCACTACTCTTTCCAAGGATTACCCAGGGATTCCTTTGTAAATGGACAACACTTTGGGGCACGTTTATCTAGGGGGTGAACAGGTGGAGTCTGTGAGAAAAGTGTGACTAAAATGGCACAGAAAGTACCAGGGAAGAGTCGGTCCTTGATTCCAAGGCAGGAGAAGCTGTAGAGAAGGAAGGTATTATCACCGTTGTTGAAAATCTCAGCATTAAATTTCAAGGACTGAGAGGTAGCTTATTCCTGTTGGGTGTTGCAGGCTGTCCGTCTTCTGTGCTGTTGGCACAGCCGTTTTACCTTCCAAGGCTACAGGCTTCCCTCACTTCTCTTAATGCAATAAATATTCAAATACTTTGGTAGGAGAACACTGCCATCATTCTCTGTTTCTGGACAGTAGGTTCCAACTAAGGAAACAATTCACTTTTAGCAAAAGTCAGATCAAATATTGACTAAGATGAATCCATAAATAAAAGAGGACTCACCCTCAAATTTTATCTCTGCTGGGGAGGGGCACTTTCTCCAGAAGTATTGGAAATGGCATGTTTCAGACATCAGTGTATTCTCTTGAATCCAGGAGGTTACCTTCTTCTTACAATATTTGTGTTGGCTTCCATCATGAGGCTGCTGTGCTTTGCTGCATGAAGTCATTCTATCTACACTCCTCCCCACTTCCCAACACACCTGCAGCCTGTGGAAATCACCCACAGGGATTAGAAACACCGAAGTAGTTGGCAAACAAACAGTAAATGCTATTCATAAATCTCTAAGTTAAGCCTGAAGCAAACTCACAGAGAACACCAGAAAATGAATTTCATTTTAAATCGAAATAGGGATCAGCAGAAATATCTTGGGATTTGGGGATGATTAAGTGTAGGATTCAGTTAAGAGGTTTCACCTCTCCAGAAAATATAAGGCAAACAGTCCCATGACTGACCTATAGATCTTCAGTGTATTTGGCATAATATAATGACAGTTGTGATCGAGTATTGCTTTAATAGGCCTTGTGTAACTTGACTGAAATGTTTAATTCAGAACACAAGCAAGTCAGTTTTGGGTTCAGTGACCGAGATCTTTTTTTTTTTTTATGGGTTTAAAATGATTGGTGAATACTTTTTTTTTTTTTTTGGTAATTCTAATAAGTATTGCCTTTGACTGAAAACTAGAACTGACAGAAACTTTGGGGTTTAGAATCCTTTTAATATGTTTATACCACTTTTCCTAATGGAATATGAATGTTGATAAACACAGCATATCAAAAACATCTAGATGTAATTTAAAATTTTATTTCTACCATTCATTTTATAATATGTGATTGCCTTGATGCAGAAAATTGATAGTGGCCAAACAGTTTATTGTAGGCAATCCGTTAAAAATATCTTGAAGGGTAAAATTAGAAAAGAAATTAAGGGAAAATGTGATCCATGCTTATGTGAGCACAGAGAATTCTTGGTCCACATAGAGGGATGCTTAGTGCGAGCCTGTATTTCTTGATCTTTACTTCCCCATGTCTCCTCCTCCAGTTTCCTTTCAAGGTTCATTAGGGCAGACACTAGTAAATTTCGACTCCCATCCTTCTTCCCTTTGTACAATCTTTATGATTAAAGCCTATATCCTTCTCCCCTTTCACTGATTTTATATCTTTTACTAAACATCTATTCTTTGAATAAGTGTATATTGCCTAAATAATTTGTGTATAAAATTTAAGATCTTTACCACCCAATTGACACATGTTATATATCAGTAATATGCTTCTTGTATGTTAAGGAGAAAAAAAAAATCTACCACTTAGAGACCTCTAAGGAACAGTGCGAGAATAAATAGATGAGCTCTGGCTTATAAAATAGTGCAGTGACAGCTGCTTTGGACTCATAAATGAGATGTTTGAAAAGGGCATGAATAGGGCAGGAAAAAAATACTTTGCTTAGCAACACACCTGTTTTTCTTCTTGTTATAGATTCTTGTGGGATGGTTTTCTTCAATTAGAGCTCATCTTGCCTCTTTCTCTCCCTCCTATTGAGCTTTCTAACACAAAACTAAACACCAGCATCAAAAGAGTGTTGGATTTTGGAGATGTCTGATATAAAGCAAACAAGAAGCAAACATCTCTGCCAGATGCAGAATTCTTACCTGAAGTGGCAGATGTAACAAGAATATAGTAATAATACTGATACAGGCTGTTCATTTGCTTTTAAAATTACATAAGTTAAAAATGCAAAATAGTTATGAAGCATAGCTATGTATGTGTTGAAGGACAGGAAGTTTATGTCTAATTTCTGGATAAAATTTATTTTTCCCTCATTCACATACATTACTAGAGTTATGAATTTGATGGAAAAAATTAATGTACCAGTTTTGAAAGTCTTTTTTTTCCAGAAAAAAAAAGTTAAATTGCATGATTTCTTCCAAACTTAGGACTCAGATGTGTAGGCCCTTTCGTTCAGTGTCTACTGCTGCCTGTTTGTTTTGAAACTTATCTTTCTTCACATCTAAGCAAGTAGGTAACTATGGCTTCTCTGAATTGGAGAAAAATTGGTCAGCTCAATGAGATCTGGCTAGCAAACCTAATCCCAGGTAAGATGAAGTGGGTGTATGGGTAGGTGGGAAGATTTGAAGCAGTAGCCAGGAAGACAAGAAAGCTGGGACTTGAAATGACAAAGTGGCATGCTCATTGAAGTGCTAGACCATGGGAACATTGAAAACCGACTGTATCCAGAGAGGAAGCTTTATTTTTTGAACTCCAAGGGACAAAGAGATCCTTTATTTATCTGTGGGAGAAAAACTCCTGATAGTGTTACTCATCATTAGCTTATTTATTTTCATATGCTTGAGAATAAAAAAACAAAGAGAATACAACCAAAGGAAGTGAGGAATGTTTCATTGCATGTTTTTAGTAGAAATTACTCGGGATCCACATATGGAGTGACAGTGTTAGTATAAGGTATATTGAGTCCAAAGCTATTGTATATATACTAGGCTTTCAGAACGATCATATTGAAAAATCTTGAGAATTGCTTTCCTCTTAATTTTTTTTGACTGTCATGTGATAGCTTTATACCTGAAAAACTAAATTTCCAGGAAATACAGAGATTTTTAAAGCAGTGCTTTTCAATCTTTGGGGAACCAGGTGTCCTCACAGTTATTGTTTTCATACCTTGATATTAAGAGAATTTATTTAATAGGATTTTATTAGCACTAAGCAATATATCTGACACAGCTTTGTATCAAGTGTACATACAGGTTTTGCTACTTGCCCTGGAGGCATTTTTAGGGGTGGTGAAATAAAAAAGTAATTCTAATAAAGTATGATAAGTGGAGCAACAGTGGCAAACACAAGGATGATGGTAGTTTATAAAAGGCAGCCTGAGGGGCACCTCAGTTGCCCAGTTGGTTAAGTGTTCAACATTGAATCTTGAGGTTTGTGAGTTCGAGCCCCACATCAGGCTCTCTGCTGTCAGCATAGAGCCCACTTCAGGTACTCTGTTTCCTCTCTCTCTATTTCCAACTTGTGCTCACTCTCTCTCTCTCGCTCTCTCTCTCTCTCAAAAATAAATGAACATTAAGAAAAGCATACAAGCCAGATTTGGTCTTCGGTAAAGGATTCCTTTGGTATATGATTATTGGCTGCAAGATAAGTCCATATATTCAGGGAAAAGCAAAGGGAAGATATATAGAATATATATTCAAGTATAAAGAGTAATATATAAGAGGACTAGAAGAAAGAAAGACTCTAAGAAGCTGCAATTAGTTCAGAATTAGTTCAACAGGAACATGAAGAAAAAGGGAGGGAAGGTGAGAGAGGAGACTAGACTGGTAAACAGGAACCAGACCCAGGAAAGCCCTAAAGACTACTGTAAGGAGTTCCTGAGAACAATGAGGCTCCACTTTTTTTTTTTTTTTTTTTTACAAATAGTTTATTGTCAAATTAGTTTCCACATAACACTCAGTGCTTTTGAGGCTCCACTTTTAAGTGAAGTGAATAAATGATTTAGAAATGGAAAAGTCACATGTAGGAATGAAAGGCATTTTAAACTTAAATGTGCAAAATGAACCCGCTATCCTATCTCTCAAATTGACTATCATAATTAATTAGTTAATGGAAATTCCCTTCTTTCATTTGTGTAAGTATCATCTTCGACCCTTTTGTTTTTGTTTTCATCTTTAACCCTTTCTTCCTCTCATAGCCTACAGCCAATGTCAGGAAATGTTGTGGGCTCAGCCTTCAAAATATACCCAGATTCCAGTCACTTCTGTGCATCCCCATTAGTTATATCTCTAATCCTTTCCTCTTCTATCTCCTGCCTAAATATCTTAAAGGATTCTAACTCCTTCTTCCACCATAGTTCCCTTCTTCCCACCACTCTGATCTTATGTTGCTAAATTAATCTTAATCCTTAATTTTTTGGTCAGATTATGCTACCAGTTCCTGAGAGCGGTTTGTTACAAACACCACTGCAATTATGAATTTGCCTAGTTCTTTCCTGAGTTCTGTTTGACTTTATAAATGTTGAAGACACATTATTAGGTACATAGACTTAAAATTATATTTTACCAGTGCATTACCATTATAAAATATGCCTGTTTCTTGCATGGCTTTTTCACTTCAGTGTACCTCATCTGTAATTAATACAACCATATCAATGTTGCTTTCATTAGTGCTTTTATGGTGTACCAGTTTTTCAGACTGGAAGAAAAAAATTAGAATTCAACAAGAGATTTAATAAAGGCAATTAGCCATATAGATTTGAAGAGTTAAAGTGCAAAACAGGAATGCTGAGTTAACCCAGAAATAATAACTAGAGGGAGCAGCTACTTTCCTAGCCTGGGGAAACAAACAAAAAGTTGAAGTGAAGGGCACCTGGGTGGCTCAGTCAGTTAAGCATCCAACTTCCACTCAGATCATGATCTCACAGTTTGTGAGTTCAAGCCCCGCATCAGGTTCTGTGCTGACAGCTCACAGCCTGGAGCTTGCTTCAGATTCTGTGTGTGTGTGTGTCTCTCTCTCTCTGCCCCTCTCCAGCTAACGCTCTGTCACTCTCTTTCCCTCAAAAATAAATTTTAAAAATACATTATTTTTTTTTAAGTTGAAAAGAGATAATACTAAGANAAAAAAAGTAGACCTTCCAGGCAGAGAGGAGTGGTGCAATGGAACTGTTGCTCAGTGCAGCTCTATCCATACACTTTTTGTACCACAGGGAGGCCATGATGAGGCTATTTCTGAGAGAATCAGTGAAAGCAGAGGGCTTTGGCCTCGCGCTTCTGGAACCATCTAACAATGATCACTGTTAATAGAAATAGGAATAAGGGAAATAGGACCCTTTCCCCTTCTTTTGGCTTTCCAAATTCTCCCTACTGATACTTATTAGAAAAACTAACAGAAACCCATCTGGTGTTTCTGGCAGAAATGTGGTTTGCAGAATTCCAGGCCTAGGATCACAGAGCAAAATGTAGAAAGGGTTTTTTTGGTCGGTTTGTTTGTTTTTTAATAATTAAGAGATGATAGATAAACAACCAACAAATATGATACATATATATATTTCTCTCTTTACTTCAACCTCTCTGTATTCTTATGTTTAAGAAGTATTGCATTAAAAAATTGAATCTGACAGTCTCTGTTCTTAAATTGGTGAATTTAGTTAATTTATATTTAATCCACATCACATATAATTACCATCATATAAATTACTAACACGTTTGGGCTTTGACCTATCCTATTGCCATTTGCTTTTTATCCATCCTGTTTCATTTATCTCTCTTTTACTGGGTTTTTGAATAAACTATATTTTTATTGCATTTTTCTCCTTCAATCAGCTTGGTAGTTTCACATCTTTTTACTATTCTTTTGTGGGTCTTCTATAGATTTCAGCATGAATATTTTACATATGAAAGTCTAATATGCATTAGTACCTTTTCCTCTCCCCAACCCAGAGGTTGGGTGTTTAACATCTCTCATCCCTCCACTGACGCTCTAGATTTTGTCCTCTGGTGCTCAGTTTCTCAGCCTCTCAGAAGTCTCTTCCGAGGTAGATGTAAGCCCCTGAGGGAAAAGTGCTTCCTGATTTTTTTTTTTTAAATCCTGCTTTTCTAGTCGTCAGCAGGAAGACTGTCTAAATTATTGAACTGATCACAACAGTATGTGGAACCTTTTTACAGTCTGTTCTCCTTTGAGAATAATACTAGTCGCATCATATTATTCCTCAGCTCAAAATCTTCCAGTGAGTTTATTTTATTCAGAGTGAAAGACAAGGTCCTGTTGGATCCACCTGTTCTCCTGTTTCCTGTCTGACTTCATTCCTTACACACGCTTCTCTTCGGCTGCACTGTTTCCTTGCTGTTTCTCGAATATTACAGACTTGAACCCCAATGCAGACCATTTGTACTTTCTGTTCCTTTTGCCTGGAATAAGACCCTCTTCTATCAGGTATCTGCTCAGCTTGCCCCTCACCCTCTTCATCCATTTGCTGAAATATTACTTTCTCAGTGAGGTCTTACCAATGATCCTTGTTGAAATGGAAGTCCTTGGGCACTATTCTACACTCATTTGATTTATTTTGCACCTTAGAAATTATTACTCTCTAATATATTTTCTAATTTGCTATTATTACTTTTTGTTTATGTCCCTTCATTAGAACATAAGTTCCAATATGACAGTATTCTTCTTAATTATTTCTCATGTATCTCTAGCACCTAGAATGGTGCCTGGCACACAGTAGATGCTTAATAAATATTTTTTAAATGTTTTTCTATTTTTTATTTTTGAGAGAGAGAGAGAGAGAGACAGCATGAGCAGGGGAGAGTCAGAGAGAGAGGGAGACACAGAATCTGAACCAGTCTCCAGGCTCTAAGCTAGCTGTCAGCACATAGCCTGATGCCGGGCTCGAACCCACTAACTGTGAGGTCATGCCCTGAGCCGAAGTCGGACGCTTAACCGACTGAGCCACTCAGGCGCCCCTACTTGATAAACATTTTTTGACCGATTAAATAAGTAACTTAGTTACCAGTGGGGCAAGAGTTCTGGATTTAGATTTGAGAAATATTAAGCAAAATTGATTAACCAGATAGTGATATTAATGTTGGAGGAGTCTAGGAAGATGATCATTAGATTTCTGCCCTAGGGAAACCTTCAATTCTTAACAGATTCCTTATTTACCAAATAAATATAAATATAAAAGATATTTACAAGCTTTCTCTTTTATGACTCCATTTTACTCTGTTGATGTCTCATATCACTGTTAACCCCAAAGGCAATAACTATATTGAAGCTTTCCAAGATGTTGTCAATGATGTCAAAGGCCAAAGTATAACCTATGGGCTATGTTTTCTGCGTCTATTGAATTCGAGTACAGTTTCCTAAGTGTTAATTAAATGAGAAAAGATAAGTGTGACTGATGTTGAAGGACACAGGTTACTATGGAAAGGTTTGAGAAAGAGTCAAAGGTTTCACAGGTTTGAGAGTTTGAGAAAGGCTGTAGAAAAGAAGCAATCTTTTTTATGCTCACTAATATTTGGATTGGTTGTTGCTATTTGAAAAGATTGGTCTTTCAGCTTCAGGCAGGTCTTGGGAATGAACATAAATGTGGAGGTAGAAATGGGGTAAATGGGATAGATTTTGGAAGTGTGGAAGAATGTGGAACAGTTGGAATGGAGCCTACATAATGAATATATATGTTGAAGTCAAGATCTTTAAATTGTTAAGAAAGATGAGTATATACATTTTAATTGAAAATTATTTACAGTTATGCAGAATGTTTAGGAATGAAATGGAAGATGAAGCTGGAGAATAAATAATAGACAAATACTTGATTTAGTCTTTTTCAGTACCATAGCATTTTTGAGAAATATGAGCTATCGATTTATTTTTCTTTACTTATTTTTTAAAAATTGGAACAGACTCAGCATACATTGTATTCTTCACATTTGATTAATATGCCATACTTTTAAGAGCATCAGTTGGGATTTTTATTGGGATAAGAGACACAGTTTTAGTCCTTAGGAGATGGATTTTCTCTCTCTATAAGAAGAGAAACCAATGCACATCTTTGAAAAATGTGGTCACAAACTGGATCAGAAAAATTGTCCAGTTTATTAAAAAAAAACAAAAGGAGAGTGAAAATAAGAAGTAGACTGTGTATAGATGAAAGTAAATTGAAAAGTAAAAGTCTCCTGTGAACTATTAAATTCCTTTGGAGTATTAACGGAAATCATTTTTGCTTCCTGTGGAATCGGATGTCAGTCAGATCAGCTCTATTCACTCAACTGGCCCTGGCCAACCTTTCCTTTTGGATTTCTGCAGTTTAGGCTCTATCTTTTCCTGAGTTCTCTCAGGCCACTTGATGTAGTAGAAGGAACCTTCAGACTAACTGTACCACATAAATGTCAACAATCTTGGGCAAGTCAATTAACCTCTCTAAGCCTTGGTTTTCTCATATGAAATATAAAATTATTGAAGAAGATATTCTCTGCCTCCTTCAAATCCAGCATCATATGTTCGCTCCTATAGAAGCCTTTCTCTGGAGCCTGTGCCTCATCTGGGTCTTTGGCTAGCTGCATCAGAGGATGACTAAAATAGGACTGTCTTATCACCAGTATGGTGTTCATGGGAGGGTTTGCTTATGAAGGCAAACAAGTAAATTTGGTGCATCTGTAGTCGATCCTGAGGACAACAACTAAGCTAGAATTGATTCTATAAAATGCCAACACAGGTTCTTTTCAGTTGGAAGTTACCTTGGAGGGAAAACTATGTTATTTAAGTTAAGTTTGCTGCTATCATATATTCTTCCAGAATATAAGGGAGGGTGAAGAGTCAAGTTAGTTTTTGTCTTAGAGGAGAGAGGGTAGAGATAAGTCTACCTTGTGGAAATATGTGCCTAGATTTAGCTCCTGTGGTAACTCTGGCATCTGTCAATGCAGACTCTTTACCTTCAAGCTGTTACAGATTTTACTATAGACTGTTATTTACATGAGGTGACAGAGACAGACTCAGAGGGAGTGAAGCCTTTAATAAATTTATCATTTTATTGAGTGCCTCAGACCATAGTTGCTAGTTTTATAATGGCATTCAGTAATGCATTTTTAGGTAATTGGTTTGCATGAAGATCTATATTGTTTATCAGGCTAGGGTATGTAATTTACGTTTATGGGTTTTGTTTGTATGCATGAAGGAATTTGGTCAAGTACAAAGAACATGGACTTTAGAGATAGACTTGGGTTCGAATTTTAATTCCACCATTTTCTAAAGGGATGTGTGGAAATAGTTAACCATCTTAAGACTTGTTTCCCCATTCTAAAAATGGGTATAACAAAACCTAACTTAGCTGCTGTATGGACAAGTAATATAATTAAGTCAAGTTCCTAGCACATTTCCAGACTTAGCAGATTCTAAAAAATAATTGTTAAATGAATGAAGTCAGTTTCCTTCTGCTTTTGTTCATTCCTCAACCTCTTTGGTTCCTGAAAGTTGTGGAACATAATATATAGCAGCAGTAGCAGATAGGAATGATCAAAACAAAATTCTTTCCCTCAAGTAGCTCCCCCTTGATCAGGGTGAGATAAATCAGAGGTTCTGTCCTTGTATAGCAAGTGGGTTATTTAAGTGTTTTGTTTTTTTTTTTAATCAGTGTGTATGCATACTCTTTCTTTATAAATTCATGATTAAGCAATAATACTAATGGAAATTTAATAGCCTGGGATTGAGAACAAATAAGAGACAATCTTTTAACCCAACTGTCTTGATCTAATAGCAAAAACGTAATAGATATGAGAAAATGTAGTTACTAATGCTTAACTACCAAGTTAAAGACTTAAGGTAAATGTGTGGAATTTTGTTTTTGAATGGTCATATTTTGCAAGGACTATTACCTCTTTTAAGAGTCTCTTAAATTTGAAGTAATATTTTGCTGCTCTTTATCTCCAAAAAAAGAATCTGGTGAAGGAGCTGGACTTTATGTCATTAATGTTAGTGTGAATTGCTGTTATATTTAGGAAAAGCAGCAGACATCCTTGGATCTGAAAGATGAATTACACGTTATTGAGTGAAGGAATAGAGAAAAAATGATAAAAGTAACTAAAATTACTAAAAGTAAAGTTACACAAGAGTCAAAGAGTCTTTCGTTTAGCGGGATAAATGCTAGGTTATATCTTTAAAAATACTAATAATGGTTGGTAATTTTAAAAGAGGGGTCCTTAAAATTAATTACCCAAACCTATTGCCTGTTTCTTCCATTCTGTCTCCTTGCTAACACAACCAATGCATTAATTGTATACCTCACCCACACAAAAAGGCTGCCCAAGCTGCCATGGCACAGATGCTATGGCCAATATATTAGGGTAAACATGAACCAAAGCTGGGAAGGTCAGGATTTAGATGGTAAAGTGTCATTGAGTTTGGGAACTCTGAAACCAGGAATCATCAGGTTGAGAAACTGACGTGGTTCTGCTTATCCTGAATAGACAGCCCCAAATGGTAAGAGCAAACAAGCAAACAGAAATGGACTTTGGATGGAAATAGACCTGGTTTTAGATTCTTGCTCCGAATCTTCAGAGATTTGTAATCTTTGGCAAGTAATTGCTTATCTTGGAGGCTCTGTTTCACTTTCTGCAAAATGGAGGTGATAATGTTTGTATTAAAGTGTGATGATTAAATGCTATGGGGTATAAAGCACTTGGACAATAGAAGGTGTTCCTTGCATGGTTATTTCTTATGTTTTCCCCTAAGACTGGGCATGGATGAGCTGCTTACTAAGTATTTCTGGTATTGAGTATTTAACTCCTGGGATGATTATGAGGTATACTTGTTAACAAGTGTAAAATGTTAACAACAATAACAATAACAACACAAAACATAAAGTTTGACACATAAAAGGGGTCAATAGTTATTGACATCCATTTACCCTCACTATAAAATATCAGAGGTGGACTAGATGGTCTTCTGGGTCTCTTCTCATTTTTAAAATTCTGCAGTTTAGTAGATTCTGATTTTCTTGATAAGAAAGTGTAGCTTTGTGTGCACTTTTATATAGAAAAATACTCAGTTTCAATAGGGCACTCTATCTTGCTATACATCAAAGGGGAACTCCAAATCCTCCATAAAAACTGATTTTCTGTTAAAAAACAACAACAATAAAACCTTCCTTCCCTTATTCTTTCTGTGAAAGCAAGGACTATGGAAAAGTTGAGAGAAAATGAATGGCTAGTGAACTCTAAGGACATTGAAACAGAGGCAGAAAGAAGATTGAGTGATAATTATAAAAATGGATGGGACCTAGGGAGAAAATGTTAGCGAATTCACGTTTGAAGGCAGGACAAAAGTGCCTAGATGGGAATGAATGCCTGCATATAAGAGGACAATAGATTACAGCGTTGTAGAGGAAAAGAAGAAATGCTCAAAGGAAGTCAGGAAAGCAGAAAAGTATCCTGACAAAAAGAAAAATTAAAGAACAAACTAAATGGAAGAGTGACGGGTCGGTAGACAATAGTTACACATTTATCCAAGTTGGCTTGCAGGTGTTGCATCTATTTATTATTAATTATTACTGTAGTTTTCCTGATTTAGCCACCGAGAACCTGTTCTCTTTATGAAGTTATTATCAAAGTACAGATTCACCTCTGACTTACCTCAAAACAGCTTAAAGAAACCAAAAAACAAAAAACAGAATCAGTGAACACAGGTATAATAGAAGGAAAAGTATAAGTAGTAGAACTAAGAGAGGCAGTGAAAATTTTGATGGAGGCCAAATTAAAGCACTGTGAAATAAATAGGGCTTTTAGGAAGGAAAACGCTAATGAAAGACTGCTTCTATCTATTTGGAATTTTAGAACACAAACTCTATTAAGAAACAGATAAGTAGCTTTCTCAGAATAGCATTGCCACATTAAAATTTCATACCAGTTGGGAAAATGTACAAACATCATGCTTATGGTTCTCTAAAAACAATTTTAAATTGAAACCATATGTTAAGTGATAAACTTAAAATCAAAATTTGACCCAAATAGTTTGCTCTTTTTACTGGGCAATTTTCCCTATAAAATACAGATTTAATAGTAACATACTACTCTGTTTACTTTGATGAGAAAAAAAAAATTCCCTAAATTATCTGCATCTCCTGTGCATCCCCTGGGCTACAGATTTGCCCCTTGTCCTTAGTGTGATAAGTCTTTTCTACTTCCTTCCAGAGTACTCCCCCTAGAATCCACTCCCATTAATTTTTAATCCAGTTATCAGATTCTTCTTAATGTGCAATGCCCAAGATAGATCACATCATTCTTGGTAGGAGCCTGGAGTGCTAACATCTATGTTGTACTTGAGGAAGATTAAATTGGCAGCTGTGTGGAGGACTGATCCATGTCTGCAAATTTTTACAATATTGTGAAAATCTGTATAAGGTCAAATTTTCATTCTGAGAGCCTGGCTTCTTGTTTGAGGGGCTTGTATTTTGCCTCAGGGCTTCCAGACTTAAGAACATCTGCCCTTAGTTTCAGGCTATTTTTATGCCTTGGTTAGTGCTACGGTCCTCGGACAAATGACGAGATCTTGGAGGAGACCATCCTCTGTCCTCCTCTCCAGGCCTGGTGATGGTAGCCGTACCAACACTGAATGTAGACACCACTCAGTATTCTAGCACACTGGCATGGAGAGAGAAGTGATGGGCGGGGGAAGCAAATAAATATAGGAAGAACAACAGAGAAAGAAAAAGAGGATGAGATGGAGAAGAGAATATCGATTAATGGGTCTGTTATAACTATCATTCATCCACTTATCCAAATGTTTCTCTTATTATGTGATTTTTATTTGCCTAAAAATGGTAGCATTGCCTTAAAAAATCTCATATCTTCATTCTTTAAAAAATTGAGATAGATTTTTCACTGCTTAAAGCTTACAGGAAAAGAGTTCTAATGTATTTTACAATGTTTTAAAAAATGTGTAAAAATGCAACACATTCCTTTTGATACAGGACCATTGTGATCCTTCATCTTCTATTGAAATAGTATTTGCTTAGTTAATTCTTTCTTTCAGATCTTCCTTCAGATGTGAGCTCAAGCATCCTCAGAGAAGCCTTTCCTGACCTCCTCAATTAGGACAAATCTCACAGAAGTGCAAATCTTCTCTGCGTGACTTCTGCATAGGTGTAATTTGACAATTTTTAGATGATTTTCATTATATTCATTCCCTTTACTATATCTGAACTCCAGGATGGCAGGGACCATGTCTTTTTTTGATCACAGTCATATGCCCTGCAATGAGCAAATGCCTAGAATGAAGTGGGTGCTCAATGACCATTTAATGAAATAGTGAAATTTATGATTAGTTTGCCAGACCACTGAAGGACATCAAGGAAAATAGAAATGTTATTAGCTGAATTTCAGCAAAAACTTTTGAAAGATAGGTGAGATGGAAAAGTATCATGATTTACTATTATAATATATTTCTTCTACTTGTAGATTCTGAGTTGTCTTTTTCAGTTATGCTTGCTAAGGAACTTAGAATAAAAACAAATTAAACTTACCACCAGAGTTGCTAAACCAATTTTTCTAAAAGGAGATGTTTTAAATCATATTTCTGTCACTAAAATCTCTTATGAATGGTCAATTTATTTTGTTAAATAAGATACTTATTTTTAAAGTATAGTTTTCTTTGTGTATTTATGTGTTCTCTTTTCTGTGTGTATAGATTTCACAATAT
This sequence comes from Crocuta crocuta, assembly GCF_008692635.1. Taxonomy (NCBI): domain Eukaryota; kingdom Metazoa; phylum Chordata; class Mammalia; order Carnivora; family Hyaenidae; genus Crocuta; species Crocuta crocuta. Next base: position 1,953,643 of record NW_027529554.1, read on the forward strand.
ATAGAACATACTAAAATACTAGTACCTATGTTTGTACAGTTAAATTCATAGAGCAACTCTATCTCCTTCCCACCCTCTCTTTAAATCTGTTCTATGGGTCCCCTCTTTTCTACTCTGGATGGAATTTCAAGCAATTTCTGTAGTTTTCTGGTAGCTCTTTATAGAAGGGAAAGTCCTCTGATCAATTTGAATCTCAACAGATACTAATTTCAGTAATTAAAATGTGCAGTCCGTTGTCACTACTGAATACTTTTTTACTTCTTTTGGACTTAGGTTCGTTTTCCATCCCCATTTCAGCACTGCTTCAGCAGGAAGCCTGAGAGAGAGGCAGTTGTGTGTTGGCCTCTTTTGCTATGCCTTATCTTACCTTTCTCTTCAACCAATTCTCCTACATCCCCAGTGGGTTCCCTCTGGGCCTTTTTGGATTGTGTGGGAGAAGGGAATTTAGGGTTAGATAAAGAAAGAGCAGTGAAAAGCAAGAAAGATTTTCCCTAACTGCTACTGTCACTTTCTGGCATTCACACTCTCTGAACAGGTCAATTTTCAAAGCTGTTCCTTTCTCTCTATGGTGCTTTCCTGGGTGGTCTTGGTACTGTACTATCTGTGCTGTGAACATTGGGTCTTCTGGGATGATTGCTTATAGATACTTCCTCAGACCCTGGGCATCAGGCTGTCACCACCTGCGTTCAGGTCCCATTGCCCCAGGCTGGTTTCCTCTGTGGATTCCACAATGTGTCCCTTGATAGACATGCTCCCTTGGCTTAACATTGGTGGACATGCAGCTACTTTTCAGTGATGCCCTGACCGCTCTGTTAACTAGGACCAAATAGCCAGCCATGATCACTTGCCTTTAAATTTCCAGATGTGGGTCGAAGTCTAACATTACCGTGTATACTCCACTAACTCCAAGGGACACAGGCCAAACTTGCTTTTGATTCTCTTAAAGTCTCTTTTATTCAGCATGTGGTAAGAGTTGGGGTTGTGAGAGTGGTTTTGGTTTTGATCACCTCCTTTAACATTCTAGCTCTTGGCCTAGATTTCACCTTGGAATACTGTAGTAGTTGACATATACTGTTTTGTGTTTGGCCTTTGGGGCCTCAGTTTGAAAATGAGACAGGGTTTCATTTTAACATCCTGCATATATAATAAATAAGTAAATAAATAAAGCATGGTTAAAATGTTTTGTTGATATGGATATAGAATAGAAATGGTTTGCAGACCACTCCTTTACAATATGGTTATATTTCTATATATTCTATATAGAGATACATATTCTATAATTCTATAATTTTTATAGAACATGGTTGCAGTAGGTATTAATAGTTGTGCTTCAAAGCAAACAGTTGGAAAATAACAAAAAATCTTCTAGAGAAATAAGCATTCTTTCTTATACACTGCATTCTATTATTAATCTCGTAAAAGTCTACAGTATCTATTAATATTATAATAAAAGCTATGAGAATATTTATAATTAAAAACTATTTTATTTGGTCACAGAATATGTCCTAGGAATTTTTCGGGGGAGAGGAATTCACCAACAGCATTACTTTTTAGTAAAGTTAATATATTTTCATTTTTTGCTCCTTTGCTCATGACTGTCTTTAAACTGTCAATCTTTAAATTGTTAAATCCAGTGATCAATTTTCAGTCTTCATCTCACTTGACCTATCAGTGGCATTTGGCATGCTCCAAAACTCACTGCTTTTCTTAAACATTTTCTTTACTTGGTTTCCAATTCACCACAATATCATTGTTTTGCTCTCATCTCTTGGGCCCACTTATTTTTCTGGTTCATCCAAATGTTTCCTGACCTCCAACCAGTGGAGGCCCCAAGACCTCTGTCGTCATCTCTCCTCTTCCATAGATATATTCCGTCTTGGTCATCTCTTCTCCTATAGTGCCTGTAAATGCTTGCTATCCATGTGTCGATGACTTCCAAATTTATATGTATAACCCAGACTACTCCATATACATTCCACTAGACATTTCTGCTTGAATAGTTAATAAAAAATTGAACTGGTAACATGTCCAAATGCAAACTCCTAATCTTTCCCCTGACACACATCTGCGCAAACACATGCACACACACACACACGCGCGCGCGCACACACACACACACACACACAGCCTGTTCTTACTACATTCTTTTCTATTTAATTAAAAGATAATTCTATATTTCCAGTGGGCTTTTCCTCTTCCTTAACTCCTCTCTTTCTCCTATATGCTATATCCAATCTTTCAGCAAACTTACCTGCTTTAAATTCAAAATTACAGAATCCTAGCACACCTCTGTGTTTATATTCTGGTCTAACCTCCACTCATCTCTCATCTAGAATATTGTAGTACTCTCTCTTCTTTCACTCTTACCACCTCTGTCCCTATGTATCTTCAACAGGCCAGAATGAACTCTTTAAAAATAGAAAGCTGCTAGAATGAGATGTATAAAAAGTGAAAAAAAATTGTAACTATGGGAGATGACCAATGTCAACTAAACATTATGGTGATCGTTTTGTGATATGGGCATCCATTAAATCATCATGTTGTGCCCCTTAAACAAAGACAGTGTTATATACCAACTGTATCTCAATAAACCAGAAAAAAATTTTAAGTCACTCCTTTGCTGAAAATCTCCTACTGGGTTCCTAATTTATTCAGAGTATGAGCCTATGTCTTTACAGTATCTCTCCCTCTAAGGGATCTCCCACTCTTTAGTCCTCAAACTGACCCTTATGCCCCTGCATCAGTCTGCTCCAGGAACACTGATTTCCTAGCTGATCAACCTGCTCTAGCATCTGGGTGTTTACTTCTGCTCTTCCCCTAGATAGCCTCATAGCCTTTTCCATCTCTTTTACATCTTTGCTCAAGTGTCACTGTCTCAGAAAGACTTTTCTTGACCACCCCATTTAGTATGCCAACACTTCCCCCACTCTGGCACAACCTATCTCTTTTGCTGCTTTATTTCTCCAAATGCCATTTACCACCACCTGATTTCATTTATTTATTTACTTAATTTTCATATTTACTCTATATCATTTCTATATTATTTGCTTTTTACAAAATTTCATTTTCAGACAATTTTTTGTATTAATTGTTTATTTTATTTGAGGTATAATTTATATCCAGTGATATTCACCTATTTCAAGCATGCATTTTGATGAATTTTTATAAATGTCCACCTTTGTGTAACTGTCACCTCAATCAAGATAAAGCACATTTTCATTACCCAAAAATGTGCCACTTGCATTGGGTTTGCTCCCCCGCTTCTAGTGCTTGGCAACTACCGATCAGCTGTCATTACGGTTTTACCTTCTGTAGAATTTTCTAGAACATAAATGGAATAAAACATTTTGTTTTCTTTCATGTTTGGATCCTTTCACTCAGCATAGTGATTTTGAGATTTGTAACATGTTTTTGTATATACTCTTTTCATTCTATGGCTAATCTACAATTTGTTGTTTATTCACATGTTGATGAACTTTTGGGTTGTTTCCAGTTTGGGTCATAGTGAGTAAAGATGTGTGAACACTTATGTGTAAATCCTATGGGTATTTTATTTACCTAGTCATGGGATTGATGAGTGATATGATATGTGATATACTAACTTTACATGAAACTACCAAAATGCTTTCTCTAATGAGTATATCATTTAGTTTGCCTTCCAGTTGTTCCACATTCTTGCTAACATTGGAATCATCCGTCTTTTAATTTCAGTCATTTTAGAGGATGGGTAATGATATCTCGCTGTGGTTTTCATTTGCATTTTCCAAATGACTAATGAAATTAAGCATCTTTTTATGTGCTTATTCACCATCTGTTTACGTTCTTTGTTGAAGTGTATTTTAAACCTTGTCCCATTATTCTTTTATTAGTTTCCTTTTCTTATCATATTTTGAAAATTCTTTTCTGATTCTGGATACGTGTCCTTTATCAATAAGTTGTTGACAACTAATTTCTTCTACTACATGGCTTGTCCTTTTAGCAATAAATTACCATGCTCCTTGATGGGACTGTTTTTCATTTTTTTTCTTTTCTTTCTTTTATTTTTTTCTGAGAAAGAGAGAGAGCAAGAGCAAGCATGAGCGGGGGAGGAGCAGAGAAAGAGGGAGACAAAGGATCTGAAGCAAGCTCCACCCTGATAGCAGAGAACCTGATGCAGGGCTCGAACTCACCGTGAAATCATGCCATGAGCTGAAGTTGGATGCTTAACCAACTGAGTCACCTAGTGCCCCACTGGAGTTTTTATACATTTTTTTCTGCTTGTTTGCTGAGTACCTAGGATCTGTGGGTTTATAATTTTCATCAAATTTGTGAAAAATTTGGGATTATTTCTTCACATATTTTTTCTGTCACTCTTCCATCTCTTTTCTCCTGGATCTCCAATTACACGTATATTAAGCTATTTGATATTATTTCATAACTTTCTGAGGATATATAGTTTCTTTATCTTTTATCTATGACTTTCACCACGTTATTACGTTTCCACATATTCTGCAATGTTTAATCTGCTATGAATCTTGCCCAACATATAGTTTATTTCAGATATTACAGGTTTCTTTTCTTTTTTTTAATTAAAAGAAAACTTTTTAAGTCTAGTATGTATTTTTGAGAGAGACAGAGACAGCGTGAGCAGCAGAGGGGCAGAGAGAAAGAGAGAGAGAGAGAGAGAGAGAGAAAGAGAGAAAGAGAATCCTAAGCAGGCTCTGCATTGTCAGAGCCTGACGTGCAGCTCGAACCCATGGAACCATGGGACGTGACCCGAGCTGAAATCAAGAGTCAGACGCTTAACTGACTTAGCTACCCAGGGAACCCTACAAGTTTATTTTCAATAAATTCAATTAGGATCTTTTTTTATTTTTATGTTTTAATTTTTTTATGTTTACTTATTTTTGAGAGAGACAGAGTATGAGTGGGGGAGGGGCAGAGAGAAAGGGAGACACAGAATCTAAAGCAGGCTCTGGGCTCTGGGGTGTCAGCACAGAGCCTGTGGTGGGGATCGAACTTACGAACTTCAAGATCATGACCTGAGCCAAAGTCGGATGCTTAACCAACTGAGCCACCCAGGCTCAGTTATGGGGCATGTCTCCTTCTTTAAAAAAAAATTTTTAAGGTAATTTTGTCTGGTTGATCAATCTTGTAAATTTTACATTATTGAATACTGGATTTTCTCGTATTCATTTAAAAAGTTTGGACTGTGGGGGCACCTGGGTGGTGCAGTTGGTTAAGCATTCGACTTCGGCTCAGGTCATGATATCACAGTTCTTGAATTAGAGACCTGCTCGGGCTCTGTGCTGACAGCTCAGAGCCTGGAGCCTGCTTTGGATTCTGTGTTTCCCTTTCTCTCTGCCCCTCCCCTGCTCTCACTCTGTCTCTCTCTCTCAAAAATAAATAACATTAAAATTAAAAAAAATGTTTGGATCCAAAAGTTTGGGGTGTCTAGGTGGCCCAGTAGATTAAGCATCCAACTCTTGATTTCAGCTCAGGCCATGATCTCACGGTTTTGTGGTTTCAAGCCCTGACTTGGGCTGGGCTCACTTGTCAGTGCAGAGCCTGCTTGGTATTCTCTCTCTCCCTCCCTCTCTGTCTGACCCTCTCCCACTCGCATTCTCTCTCTCTCAAAATAAATAAACTTAATAAAAGTATTTAAAAAATAATTTTGGACTGTGAAATAGCACACAGTAAGTGAAAGACCCTAGGGTGGTTCCCAGATTCCTGACTCCTGGTGTCCATGGCCTTATATAATTCTCTCTCTGAGTGCTCATAATCACTAGAATATGGAGAAGACAAGGGGATGTTGCTCTCCTCATTAGGTTATGTTATATATGGCGAAGGTGACAGGAGGTCACTCCTATTGTATTATGTTAGGCTCCATTTTATCAGCCCGGAGCTGCTGCTTGCAGACCGATGAGGAAAGTGGCCTTGTTGGTTGGCTTCTGTGGCAGGGAACTGTGGGCGGGATCTAGGACCTGAGAGTGGCCTCCAGGTAAGAGCAATGAAAAGCCAGGGCCCTCAGTCCTTCAACAATGGAAACAGATCCTGGGAACAACCTGAGTCAGCTTAGATGCAGATTCTTCTCCCAGTGAGCTTTGAGACAGCACTGCAGATTGACTCACAGCTTGGCTAAAACCTGGTTTAAGTTGATAAATTTGTGGTCATTTTTACACAACAATGAAAAATGAATGCACACAACCAGGTTACTTTTGGATCAGTTTGATCCTGGCTTAGTCTAAAGTTTTGTGGGGGTTTTTTGTTTTGTTTTGTTTTAGTAAATCCAGACAGTCTTTACTTTAGGTATAATTTATCCTTTCCCAAGATATGAGTCTCCTGAGGCCTCTGTTGAATGAACTGTGTATTAGAAAGTCTCTTCACTCTCCCCACTGGGAACAAAAACTGTTACCAGACCTGTGGAAAGTTAGGAGTTGTGTGGCTTCCTGCCTTGGCCCGGTTATCTCTTCAGTCTCGTGGAGTTTCATCTCATATTGGCACTGGCACAGAATTATCTGCCAAAGATTTGAGGGGACCTCTCTGAGAGCATGAACTCTTTCCTTCTACAGATACTTCCCTATGGGGTTTTCTGCCCTGTAAATTCTAGAATCTCTTGAGTTCTTTTATGTGCCTTTGAATTCAGCAAACTGCCAAGCTCTGTTGGCTGCATCCTGGGAACTGTCTCCTGGAAGAAAGCTGGGAAGATCTCAGACTCACCTTGTTTGTTTCCCTTATCAGAGATCTCACGGTCCTGTGCTGCCTGATGTCCAGTGTCAGAACATAATTATTTCACATACTTTTCCCGTTTTGTTTGTTTTAGTCAGGAGGGCAGTTTTTAGAGCAGTTAATACTTCAGGCATGCTTTATTTTGTGATCTGTCACTCTCTGGAATGAATGAATCAGGACTCCTTTGTGTATTTTGGATTTGCCTACTATGTTTATTGCTTAATCCCTAGTGCCTGGAATATTGCATGTACATAGTAAATGATCAACTAAGTATTTTTCAAATGAATGAATTTAGATACACTGCTCTCAGTCTCTGTGGAGTGTATTTGCCTCTTTCTGATTTATTTTACCAACTTAAGAGCTTATGTGACTTTGGTTTCTCTTGCTATTTCACTTGGGATATTTCACAGAATCCTATTGTTAACTGCTTCTTGCTTCTCTGAGTTAATTCCTAAGGTGCTTGTTTGTTAATTTAACAATACACATTGAAAACCTAGTGTATAGTAAGTACTCTTTTAGACACGAGTTAGAAAAACAGGCTCCTTAGCCTTTCCCTTTTCCCTGTCATTCGCCTAATCTATTTCATACCCCCCAACCCCCCGCATTTTGTCTTTCTTAAGTTTTAGAGCAACATCTGAAAATTCTTTAAATACAGTGGTCATTAGTATTTTTTCTTGGCTTTAAGACTAGATGAGTCAGTTGGAAGTGCCCTATTGTGTAGTTGGCTAGTGATGGAGCAATACTTGACCTTGGGTAGGCATGGACAATCTGGCAGAGTAAAGGCTACAGGGAATAGGTAATTAGTACTTCTACTCCTTCCCACACTTGCAGGGTGCTGAAAGAGAAAATAAAATGCCTTAGAACAGTATTTCTCTAAAGGTCATTGGAAGACAGTGAATACAATGATAATAATAAGTATCTTTTGAAATGTTCTAATATAAAATATTTTGACTTTAAATCATTAAAGCATTGTTCTATGCATGTTATATACAATTTTCTGCACAAGAAATTTGATGGCTCAATGTATTATATACTTTCTAAGCATACCTGTTTAGAAAGTAAAATAGAAGCTTTCATTTTAGGATCTTTAAAAAAATGAGGCAAAGTTAATTTCCTGAGAAGATAATCATAGAATGGTGTAGTTCAGTTTTACTTTCAATAAAATGAAATACTGTATCTATCCTTTGATAATTTTCTGGCTACAATAAATCTTAGTTTGCTAAAAATAGTTTCATTAATGCTTTCAGAGACTAAAAATATTAGAGATTTATTTTTATAATCTTGTTTTTTAACAACTTTTTCTTTTAGGGGGACCTCAGTGGTTCGGTCAGATAAGGATCTGACTCTTCATTTTGGCTCAGGTCATGATCTTACAGTTTGTGAGACTGAGCCCTGCAACAGGCTTTGTGCTAAGTGTGGAGCCTGCTTGGGATATTCTCTCTCTCTCTCTCTCTCTTTTTTTCTCTCTCTCTCCCTCCCTCCCTCCCTCCCTCTTTCTCCCTCTCCCCCCCCAGATAAATAAATAAACATTAACTTTTTTTCTCTCAAACTTCTAATCTGTTAGCTCTATGAAGACAGAAATAATCTTTTGTTTATTTTTTTAAAGTTTATTTATTTATTTTGAGAGAGACAGGAGGAGCAGGGGAGGGGCAGAGAGAGAAGAAAACAGAAACTCCCAAATAGACCCTGCACTGTCAGTGCAGAACCCAATGCAGGGCTCAAATCCATGAAACTGTGAGATTATGACCTGAGCTGAAACCAAGAGCCACTACTTAACGGACTGAGCTACCTAGGCACCCCTAATCTTTTTGCTTATTGATGTAACTCTAGAATTGGCACATTCTAGGTGCTTAATAATTTTTTGCTAATGAGTGCACTTTATGTATTATTAACTAACATTATTACATTGTTGAAAGAAGATTTCAATGATCATCTAGATTTTTCCTATTTACTATGTAAATAATACCATTATCAAATGGTTTAATTGTATAGGTGCACACAAGTTGAAAGTTTATCTCTAACTTAAAAAGGCAACACAACATTCACTCATTTAAAAATCTAACTGATCCAGTGGGGAAAAATATTTACATTGGTTTAAACCATATAGAAACCTACTAGAACATAAAAGTATATAATAAATAAAAGGAAAAATAAATAATTGAATTATATATGCTTACCAGAAAAGATGTCAAAATATACAGTACAGTTTATCAGGAAAGCTAAAAACAAGAAAAATTATCAGATGAAATGCAGGCCAAAATTGTTTAAACTTTTTTCTCTCAATCAGGCCCAAAGAGAAATTAAACTAAAAAAATTTTTAATGTTTATTCATTTTTGAGAGAGAGCGAGACAGAGAGAGAGAGAGACAGAGAGTGTGAGAGGAGCAGAGAGAGAAAGAGACACAGAATCTGAAGCAGGCTTCAGGCTCTGATTTGTCAGCACAGAGCCTGATGTGGGGCTCAAACCCACAAACCCGGAGACATGATCTGAGCTGAAAGTTGGATGTGTAACCGGCAGAGCCATGTAGGCACCGCAGCACATAGAGAAATGTATGGGCAAGAAAAGCTTTGGATAAATTATCAAGAGTTTAAAGGATAGTTTTGAGGCTTAAATCCCTTTTCCTATGAGGTCTTTCTTAGAGGAAGGGTTGAATAAAGGAAGAAGTGTTTTGTTTTTTTGTTTTTTTTAAAGAATTTGAAAGCTTGGGGGCTTGGGTGGCTCAGTCAGTTAAGCGTCTGACTTCCAGGTCATGCTCTTATGGTTCATGGGAGATGAGCCCTGTGTCAGGCTCTGGGCTGACAGCTCAGAGCCTGGAGCCTGCTTTGGATTCTGTGTCTCCCTCTCTCTCTACCCCTCCCCCGCTCGTGCTCTGCCTCTCTCTCTCTCAGAAATAATAAATATTAAAAAAATTAAAATAAACTAAAAAAAAGAATTTGAATGCTTGACTGTTGTATGAAATCTCATGTCTCAGAAGAGCAAACATTACCATTCTGCACCAAAATAAGCCTTTTTCTCTCCTCTCTGCAGCAAGTCACCACCTCCTTTGTTCTGCTTGGTGAAGACTCTTGTGGAGTCATGGTTATATTAGATTCACATTAAGATGTGCATCTGGCTTCTGTCTGGACACAGGTTACTATGGCTGACCTAAACTAGCACGAAAATGATACAAAAGCGGGCATACAGCTACTTCTTTTCAGGTTTGCAAGATGTTCACTCTCCTTTCATTTGTTTTTCTTTGGTAATTTTCTGGAGCAGTTTGATTTTATTGTTGCTGTTGTTATCTCCTCCTGATAGAATTTACCTGGCAGATGTTGTTGGCTATTGAGTCTGGCTACACTGAGCCATGATGCAACCTCTTGCAACTGAGTCTTTAAGTCTGCTATGTAGACTTTAAAAAAATGTTTATTTTTGAGAGAGCGATAAAGAGAGAGGGAGAAGGAGAGTGTGAGTGGGGCAGGGAGAGAGAGGGACAGGGTCTGAAACAGGCTATGCACTGATAACAGAGGGCCCGATGTGGGGCTGGAACCTACAAACTATGAGATAATACCTGAATCGAAGTCTGGTGCTTGACCAACTAAGCCACCCAGCCGCCCATAGGTCTGCTTATAAATATAATGAAATGGTGCACTAGCTTCTTACCCTTAAGAGAAGTAAGGGATTGTCTTTCTTTTTCTTTTCCTTTTTTTTTTTTTTTTTTTGCTTTGAGGAAGATTAAATTCAAGAACTCACTGTTGTATAGAGCTACCAAAAAGCAAAATTTGGAAGGACCAATATTGGACCAAAGTCAGGATTCTCATGAAATATGCAGCAATGTCCCTAATCCTTTAAAAAGAATTTTAATTTAAATTCTCATTGGCTAATATATAGTATAATATTGGTTTCAAGAATAGAATTTAGTGATTCATCAGTTACGTATAACACCCAGTGCTCATCACAACATGTGCTCTCCTTAATGCCCATCGCTGATTTAGCCCATCCCCCACCCAACACCCCTCCAGCAACCTCAGTTTGTTCTCTATATTAAGAATCTCTTATGGTTTGCCTCCCACCACCCCTCTCTGTTTTCCTTTTCTCTATGTTCATCTACTGTTTCTTAAATTCCACATGTGAGTGAAATCTTATGGTATTTGTTTTTCTCTGACTGACTTATTGTGTTTAGCATAAGACATTTTAGCCGCATCCACGTCCTTGCAAATGGCACCTAATCATTTTTTTAAAGTCTTCTTAATTTTTATTGCTCCCCCTTGAATAGTTTTTAAAAGTAAAAACCACTACTGCATTACATGTATGAAGTTTATGATGGATCAGGTGATTTTTAGAGTGGCCTCTCACCTCTGTGGATGTTTATAAAAATAAAAATGAAAGCAAATTATGTTTGCTACAGATTCAAATTTTATCAAAGGAACAAGAAGCCACATTCATTCATGTAGACATTAATGCTCTGTTTTGAAGGAAATCAAATAATGCCGTTTATTTATTGGTAAGCAAGATTTGCTGTGGTCTTAGAAATCAGCCATAAAATTTTATAAGTTATAAAAGAGTAATGGCCTCCAAGAGGCCAGTGGAGACTTTTGTTTTGAGAAGGAAAACAAAAATAACAATTGAATTTTGAAAAAGGATTCTGTGTCTTTTGGATAAGATTTTGGGCAGTAAAAGCAAAGTTACTTTATATAATATTTATGCTATCTTTATATGAAGAGGTGAACAAAGCAAGTCTGTATATTGTATTCATTGGAAAATGTGCATGATCATAACTATAATATAATGAGGATATTATTATCATCTGCTTTCTGGCATTGATCTTTTCTACTTCTACACTTGTTTGTTCCCACACTGTGAAAAAGCCTGGACAGGGGACCACATCTTATATTTTGTGCTTTTATCATTGTGACGTATAATTTAGTGCCCTCAAAATTTAAATAATGAATAAATAATTTCTTTTCAGCCTTGTGATTAGTTGTATAAAGTTTTGTATGCATATAATTAATTTTATATCAGATTTATTTGACTTTATCTTCTTTTTGGAGCATGAGATATTCAAGGATTAAACTTCCAAAGCTCCTGAAACTCTTTGAGGAAGTGGTCTGCTGTGAGGACCATGGTGAAAACCAATAATAGAGATCTGTGAAAGGCCAACTACATTGTAGGGCTGCCTGTGCTATCTAACTTGTTCTTCAGGGTGAACACATATAATAACCAGCTTATCCTGCTTTGCCTGGGACTTTGCTTGTTTTAGTGTTGAAGGACTTGATTCCTAGAAACCCCTAAGTCCATGTAATCAATATACAAAATTTCAGTGGGTCAGACTATGTCTAATCTGAGTCTGTGTCTATCACTGTAAATGAATCTATATGTGTCTCCACATCCTGAATCACTATGTATATATGTATTTAGGTATTTATATCTCTACATACATACAGATATCTGTCTGATACATCTATATCTAGATACATGTATATCTGTATATATGTACAGATATAGATATCTATATGGATATAGGTATGGAATATCTATATAAAATATAGGTATTCTGGCAGGGATGGGAAAACTTCCCATCTCTGCATTTGTGCTTTAAAACTTGGCATTATTCACCTTTCTAATTGAGCAATTAAAAAATTAATGTTTATTTATTTTTGAGAGAGAGAAAGAGTGTGAGTGAATGGGGAAGGGGTAGAGAGAGAGGGAGACAGGAAGCAGGCTCCAAGCTCCATGCTGTTAGCACAGAGCCCAATGCAGGGCTCAAAACCATGAACCATAATCATGACCTGAGCTGAAGTTGAATGCTTAACTAACTGAGCCACTCAAGCGTCCCTCTAATTGAGCAATTTGTGTCTGATGTTCATTTTTGAACAAATCATATAGACACAGTGTTGTTTAGTTTTCTCTTTCACTTCATCTATATATCATCTATATCTATCTGTCTATTATTTATCTATCTGATGTCTTATTAGTAAAAAATCACAAACTGCAGGATGCAATGCTGACAGACATATGTAGATGAAGTGACATTTCCTCTGTGCTAGATCACTTTCCTTTTGAAACTGAGATTCTTAAATTATATAAACTTGGGGGTATCTGCGTGGCTCAGTTGGTTAAGCATCAGACTTCTACTCAGGTAGTGATTTCACAGTTCATGAGTTCGAGCCCTGCATTAGGCTCTCTGCTGTCAGTGCAGAGCCTGCTTTCGATCCTCTGTCTCCCTTTCTTTCTGCCCCCCCTCACCAATAAAATAAACATAAAAAAATTACTTAAACTTGATTTTTAATGTAAATTTTTAATGTAAGTTTTAAATGTAAATTTCCAAAGCATGCAAATCATTAGAATATTAACTGAAAAAAAAAAAAAAGCTCCCGATTCCACTTCGACTATGTTGTGTACGTGAACAACAAAAATGGATGTATCTCATATATGGAAGATATTTCTTTTCAGTGATTCCATGATTAAGCCTTTTTAAAGCCTACACAACTTCAGTTTATGATCAATGTCTTATACAGCATTAACCTCCTCAGGCCTCACCATTACGTTTATACCCACATTCCACCTCCTTGTAGACCTCACCAAACAGACTAACCAAACAGCTTAGTTTTCTTTTCTTTTTTTTTAACATCTTCATTTTTCTAATGGGAATCTTGCAGTCCCGCACCATGAGTTCCTGGGACCTCTCACGTGTGTTCTAAATTTTCATCTTAGGCCATAGTGAGCCACTGAAGGATGTAGCTGGTTGTTTCTGTCATGGCCCTCCTTGAAAACAGGGCTTCCCTTTGCTCATTTCTTTACTTGCGAGGATGAATTCTGCTAAGGCTATATCTTATTCATCATTTTATCCCAGCACTTGGGATAGTATCTGGCATGAGTGCACTCATTTATTCACACATAGCTCTTGAGTGTTTAATATGTACTAACACGGTGCTAGTAACTGAGGCTACAATGACGGATGTGAGAGACACTGGTCCTTCCCACACGGGGCAGTTACAGTTGACCGGGATGTACAGATGAGTGAACAAGTGGGATGGGGCACCAACTGCCATGGGAGGGGGTGCCGGGTGCTGGAGAAGCCAAGGAAGGCCCCCCAGCTACTCCATGTAGGGTCCACTCTGTCTCCATTGGCCTACTGATGGCTGCTGGTTCTGGCTACATACATTTTGTCGGAGATGGGCGGAGAAATTCTTTACTTCTCTGGGCTCGGAAATGCACCCTGCTAGCACAATCCTCTTTTTTAAAAGAGACTGAGCATCTTCACATCCTACATCATTTCTGGGCTTTAGGACTTTAAAAAATGCATATTTTTAAAGCAGAAGTTTGTATCTTTAATGCATTCAGTTTCTGACTTACCACAAGAAAATTTCAGAGGGGAATCTAAATTTATCTCTTTTCTTTAACAATGTAACACACTAAGCATAATGTCTAAAACTATGACGAAAAACTAAGACTAATTCACTTTTTTTTTTTTTGGTGGATCATGCAAAGAGAAAGCGTATTCTCACAGTTCTTTCTAAAGCATACATTTCAATTCTTTCTTCCTTTCTTTTTGCTTGCTTAATCATCACTGGCAGGTGTGCATGATAATGTTAGTGAAGTTTCTTTTATTTCTGGCAAAGCACTAGTATACAATTTTATTTGTATGAAGTAAATTTCAGTGGGACCAATAGACTCTGGAGCTCACTTAATATCACATAGTGGTACGCCTGGATAAGAAACTCTTTTAAATGAACTTTTGTTGTTTCCTATTCTGTATCATTCATATGCTAATATTCTGTCAAGTTTCAATATGTGTCCTAGAGCTTTAGAAAGTATTTTATCTTCAGATACTTCATTCATGCTCATCAAAACACAGTCAAATAAGAAAAATCTGGCTCACTTTGTAGTCATTTTTTGACCGATAACATATTGTATTATGAGTATAATATAGTTATTTAAAAATGTTATTAATTCTCTTTGCTTGTATAGTTTTAATTTTAATGAGTATAGTATAGTTATTTAAAAATGTTTATTAATTCTCATTGAGCATATGAAACACATCAGGTTATTTTACTTAAATGAAGGGAAATGTATAGCATCTAAATATTAAGTGAAATTCTCCCAGGTTTTGGTAGTAAGTGTTCAGAGAAAAATGGAGTCACTATTTTAACTATTATTAAAATAGTAATACTAGATTCACTATTTGTTTTAATAAAGTTTTTTATTAATAGTAACTTAATCTAGATTGTGTAATTTCATGGATGCTATACATTTTTTAAATTTATTTTTTCTGATGTAAACCTTATAGTTCTCCCCTCTGGATGAAAGGAAATGGGTATGTATGAAATCTATTCCTTTTCGTCCACAGGATGCTATATTGTTGATTTCTATCATTATTTGTGTCATGGCTACACGAAGAAAATGATGGTATTTATATAGACCGTTAGGGCCAATAACAAGGCTGCTGATGACCTTGATGTGACCACCTGCATATTTAGTTGGCCCTGGGCCTTATCTGTCCAGGCCCGAGAGGATCAATATCTGACCACATCTCTGCAGCAGTCACAACATACTGCTTGGGAAGCTCTATACTCACCTGCAAAGGGCAGCCTTGGCAAAGCTGTGTAATACATTACCATTAATACAAACCTTGGGCTCTGTTCTCTTCTGTCTTTCCCTTTCTTCTTCTCTCCCTCCGCATCTTTTTGTTTTTCCTAATGTTTACTTATTTTTGAGAGAGTGAGTGCAAGTGGGGGAGGGGTGGAGAGAGAGGGAGATAGAGGATCCAAAGAAGTCTCTGCACTGACAGCAGTGAGCCTGATGTGGGAACTCGAACTCAAGAATCATGAGATTATGAGATTATGACCTGAGTCGAAGTAGAAGACTCACCAGACTGAACCACTTGGGTGCCCCCATCCCATAATCTTTTTTTTTTTTAATATTTTATTTATTTTTGAGACAGAGAGAGACAGACCATGAGAGGGGAATGGGCAGAGAGACAGGGAGATACAGAATTTGAACTAGTCTCCAGGCTCTGAGCTGTCAGCACAGAGCCCAATGCAGGGTTCAAACCCACGAAAGTGAGATCGTGACCAGCCGAAGTCTGAGGCTTAACCAACTGAGGCACCCAGGCGCCCCTCCATAATCTTTTAATATAACATTCATGATAATGTTTTTGTGAATATAACTAATAAGTAGTTATTCTAAAATGTTTGGATAATAAAAGATAAAGATAACATAAAATTATTTATAATTCCAATACCCCAAATAACTGTGGTTACACTGTGTTTGTGTAAATTGTGATCGTATGTCATACACAGTTAGTATGCTGCTTTTTTTTTAAGCTTGCTGTTCTGGATAAATTTCCCCATGTAATTAAACATGATTTTTAATTGTTGCAAGATATTTTATTAAAGCACTGTTATGTAGTTAATTTTAGAATTAAATTTGTTAGGAAATTTTCATTTTTTTCCTCGTATTATAGTTAATGTATTGATATCTATCCTTAAACATAATTAGGATACATTTTTAGGGGTAGAAATGAGAGGTCTATTTTGGTTGCATTAACTACTATAACAATTATATCCCTAGAAATTAATGCTTGGCCAGATATGCCTTTTGCTCACATAATGGTCAATGAGAGTGAGGTGTGGTTTTGGAGGTGGTGGTGCAGAAATACCACCATTATTCAGAGTCCCAGGATAATGGTGGTGGGCTCTGTCCTTGTCAACACATAGTCACCCTGGGAGATGATGTCCAACCAACAAATTGGGGAAAAGAAGCAGAACCGGGTATTACATGGAGGTTTTATATGGGTCAAGTCTGGAGGTGAGCTCAATTCTACTCATTGTCCATTGGTAGAACTTGGTCATTGTTGGATCACACCAAATTACCCGGGGACACTGAGAGAGGAAGTTTAGCTGTACACTAAGCTACCTTGTCTTCATCTCAAGATCATAGTTCTAACCATATTTTAATTTCTTGCCAATTATTCTAAATAATATTTTACTGATTTATACCAAAACCAACAGGTAGAAATATTTGTTTTACCTCAATAGTAACAGGCTTACTTTAAAGTGGTTTTCTGATCTTAAAGTAAAATATGAACTGCTTCTCATTTGCTTTAAATGGCAAGTTTTTGACTACTAGTGAAATTGAACATTTTTAATATGGGTATGGACCATCAGTTTTCTTTCTTTCTGAAATCTATGTTTATGAATGTAACCATCTTTCCATTCAGTTACCCATATTTTTCTTCATGATTTCAAAAATGTGTTTGTTTATTTGTTTATTTATTGAAAGAGAGAGCACAAGTGGGGGAGAAGGGTAGAGGGAGAGAGAGCAAGAGAGAGAGAGAATCTTAAGCAGGTCCCACACTCAGTGTGGAGCCTGACCGGAGGCTGAACCCCACTATCCTTGGATCATGACGTGAGTTGAAATCAAGGGTTGGATGCTTAACAGACTGAGCCTCTCAGGTGCTTTAATTTTAAAAACTCTTTAATAAAGTTAGTGATGAGCATTTTTTGGTGTTGTGGTTTTTTTCCACTTTGGTTTGTTCTTTAACTTTATAAAATATTTTTCATAGAAAGTCTTTCATTTTTATGTGATCAAATATAACAGGGTTTTTTTTTTTTAAGTTTTTTATCTTCTATCTCTCTTTTTTGGTGTGCCCAGCTTTTCTGGCATATCTCATATGTATTTGAAATATATATATATTGAATATATATGAATATACACACACATATATATGTACATATTTTCAGCCTTTCCTTAGTACCTTAATTTCCTCTTACATCTCTGTCTGTTCTAGCTTTCTTCACTCTGATCATTCTCCTTAGCTTGTCTCTCAGGGTTGGCCTTCTTGCCTTGGTCTGTGAGTTCTCTCACGCTCCTCTTGTCTCTTTCAAAATTGATTGCTTGAGAATCATTCTGCAGAGAGAAGCTCTTAAATTACATCTCTCATTATTAATATACTTATTAAAATACTTAAGATATTCCAGGCACTCTTGAGTGCTTCAAATGCAGTATTTCATTTCATCTGAATTTCACTTGAGTTAAAAGAGTTTGGTCACTTCTCTACGGTCACACAACTGAGTAGTAGAGAATGGATTTATATTGCTGGAAATTCAAATATTAGAATCAAGTTTCTGGTAGATAATTTGGGTGAGGACCTTTCCATTGCCACTTCAGTGCTCAGGTTTAATTCTTGATTTGGTGATGCCCACAGTATAAACACTAAGGGTGCTCCTGAAATATGAGTTTGCATTCAAAATCTCTGAAAATATCTTTTCTGGATGGTTTGACAATGAAATTCCCATTTCTTTCTATTCATCCTTGATGTGATGCAACCGAATCAATTTTGATTCAGTTAGAAAACTGTATAGTTCCCATGAAAAAAAGTCCTGCTTTTTAAACATCTATATTTTTTTAGGGTACATAAGCATCATTGGCACTGACTAATATATATATTGAAGTTGAGCCCTGTGTCCCATAGCTCTGTAGTAGGGTTGACCATATTCTATCCATGGATTTACCACCTCCTTATCCTTAAGATGATAAGAGGCTTTTATGGCTCCCTGTATGATTTACATCTGGCCCAAATCCCCTATTTGTTTAAGTCTTGTTGACTAAAAAGTTGCTGTAAATTTATAAATCTCATCACTACATTCATCCACAAAACAATGGGTTCTGAACAAATGAGATAATAAAACTTGGTATGGAGACTATATGCATGACATTTAGATGTGGGTACTTAGGTTTTAAAACCAGAGCAATCTGGCCTTTCTACTCACTTAATTTTTATGCTGGTTATCCTCCCTCCAAGCAAGTAGGTACACTCCTTATCAGTTCTATTATGTGTGTATTTTGGGGGGAGGAGGGCATAACAACATTTAGGTTCCATCTCATGCCATATATACAATTGTGAGAAGAAAGCAAAGAAAACCTGAACCAAACAACAGCTCCTTGGTTGGTTGCAGGCAGCATCTATTAGTAGATAGCTTTTAAAATGGAAACACCAATTATAATTGAATGATCATTTCCTGTTTTACAATAGGATAGTGGCTCTAATAGAACCATGAATGATCATCGAGAATCACTCATGACTATAAAATAATAACATAGTTTGTGGCAATTGGTATATGGAATTTTCTCATATTTTAGAGCCAGATCTAGTAACTTTGGTGTCTATTGTCAAAGCCATTTATACACAGCCACAAACACAGAAAAATAGTGTATTTAGAAGGCTTCAGAAAAAGAAATCCACTACTTCCTTTTATGAATACTTTTTATATTAAAGAAATCAGTATCAGGAAATATTTCTTTACATTTAATCTGAATCATAAGAGACAACAATATAATATGACTCTTAGCAGAATGATAGGCATTTTTGATACACCTTTAACTCATTTTATCCTTTTTCTTTTTATTTTATCTATTTTCTTGATGTTTTCTCTAAAGACAAAAAAAACCCCAAAGCCTTGAAAAGTGATAAGATCTAACTCCTATGTACAGTGATTCTAAAATTATATAATATAATCTGTTTCAATTAGGGAGCCAAGTGATATATACAGAAATTTCATATGAGGAGTATAAATATATTCCTTTGTTGAATATACTATTCTTGTTAAAGGTCGAAATTCCCTGAGAAGCCATCTTTCCTCCTGGAAAGAAAAAAAAAAAGAGTTAAACTCAATTCACTAACTGTTAAACCTAGTTGCATTGAGTCAGAGGAACTTAATCCTCTTATTGTTTTGGTCTACTTAAGTTTAGTAATAAAATTCCTTATACATCAGCTTTCTTGTCCAGGAGGCAGTGAAAAGGATAAGTACTAAGCCCAATATTTGCAAATGATTATCATTTTATAAGAAAATTTGCTCTTGGTCACTGTGTCATATTAAAGTCTTTGTCTACTTAAATAAGTTTGAGTTCATCTTTTAAAAACATTTTTAAAACTATAAGCCATACAGATTTCATTTTATTTTTAGATTTACTTCTTAGAGCACACGGGTTAGAGTGGTATGAGTTTAAGGTAGTTGGAATGGGATGGAAATTTGGTGATGTATATTTTTTTAATATAAATTACGCCATAAATCTGTAAGAAATATTTGGGATGTGTTTGTGAATAATGTAGTGTCCTCCAAGTGTGATACATTTGTTCCTGTGCATTTGCATTTTATAGAGTTCAGATTGAATCTATTGGATTACATTTGAAAATATGTCAACTGTGTAAAATAGTTTAGTGGTATACCCATGTGATCTTTTCAGACTTAGTAGTATATTCCAGTCTTTCTTTTTGGGACCGAAGTGTTCATATTTTACAATAGTACTTGCCATCCATCGAACCATATGCAAGTTACTAGATCAAAACCCAGCTTTTCAATATCTGAAGCTTTTAAAAAATATAAATACAGTGTTGAATGTGAATATTTCAAATCTGTAAAGTTTTGATAATATGGGAAATAGATTTTTATAACCTATTCTTGGCTGCCTTGTATATTCTAGAAGTCCTGTGACTGATTGTATTCCAATTCTCAGAATCTCGAGAAGGTAGTATGCCTTTATGTTCTACCCATGAGGTGGCCTGTTTTTACATTGTTGAGAATTGTTAGGAATGTAATTGTGGTAAGGAGTATTTGTGCAGAACTTTAAATTTTTATTTAAAAAGTTTTGCCTATAAAACTACATTTACACTAAACTGTATTTTGAAATGGGATGGGATGAAATCTTTAAATTAAAATCATTATTAACCTTTTTACAATTTTTCTCAGCCCTATAAACTGTCATGAATTAAACATCCAGTTCTACAGAACTTTTTCATGTTCACTGAAAATTTTACTTGAGAAATAAGTGCAAAATATGTATACTTCATGGTAAGTATTAAGCAAATTAGATTTGAAATTTTAATGATGGATTATTTAATTTTGCAAAATAGTCACTCTGTATATGCTGAATTACAGTAAAAGACAAGCAATGGTGGTCTTTTAAAAAATTTATTTGTTTAAAGTTTTTTTTTAATAGTTCATTTTTGAGACAGAGAAGACAGAACATGAGCAGGGGAGGGGCAGAGAAAGAGGGAGACACAGAATCCGAAACAGGCTTCAGGCTCTGATCTGCCAGCACAGAACCCGACGCAGGGCTCGAACTCACAGGCTGTGAGATCATGACGGGAGCCAAAGTCAGAGGCTTAACTGATGGAGCCACTCAGGCACTGAGGCAATGGAAGTCTTTTAATTTAATGGTTAAAACAGTGGCAGCTGTAAAAAATGATGCCTGGAAAGTTACATATGGCTGGCTCTGTGGGAAACCAACCTCTTCACTTTGTAACAAATTAGTAAACAGGGTTTCTCCATAGATGAATGTGTGACACCAAATGACTCCATCTTCCATAATATATATGTTTAAACTTAAGAAAACCACTAAATAATGAAATATGCTAATAACTCATATTTTAGGTAAATTGTAATAAAGTTACATGAGAAAACACAATCAGTAGGCCAATGGGTGGGATTTGGCTGGTTTTTATTTTTTTTTGTTTCATATTTGTTAAACTGAAGTTCAGGTCTTAATTAATTTGAGTCTAAGCTTGGGCTCTGGACTAAAATGTGGTTGGGCTTTTAATAGGTGTAACTTTTGGGCAAGTTGCATAAACTTTACTAAGTTTTAGATTCTTCATTTTATGATATGGGAATATATAACAATATCCACCTCAAAGGATTGTGATATTTGGGGCAACATTTCTATCTTCTTTTACTATTTAAACTCCTTTGGGGAATCTTAATTTTCATGGATGTTAATCCCATCTTCAAGATAATGGTGATGTCTCCAACACATGCCTTTCCTTTCTGCTTTAGACTCGCATACCTAACTTATTAATTTCTTCATCTCCAATTGAATTTCTCACAGGAATCTAAAATTTACCATGCCTCAAATTATAATTTGTTTTCCGTCCAAAGAAATTATCTTGGATTCCCTTCCCTTCACCACACTCCAACACTGAAACCATTAATAATCCTGATTCTATTTTCAAGATATAAATTTAATCTATCCTTCAGGCTCCAGTGATACCTCCTTGGGCAAACTACAATTATCTCCTGCAGCATCTAGAATCTAACCTGTCTTTTTCCACTTGTGTCCTCTTCTTCCTTTTTTTTTTTTTAATGTTTGTTTATTTTTGAGAGAGAGAGAGAGAGAGAGAGAGAGAGAGAGAGAGAGATATGAGTAGGTTAGGGGCAGAGAGGGAGGGAGACACAGAATCTGAAGCAGGATCCAGGCTCTGAGTGACCTTTCAGCACAGAGCCCAACACGGGACTCAAACTCACAAACCATGTGATCATGACCTGAGTTGAAATCAGATGCTTAACCTACTGAGCCACCCAGAAGCCCCATCTTGTGTCCTTCTTATCCAGTCTCCACATTGCATTGTTGCAGCTGTGATACCCTTAGCACCTAAATTTGATAGCATCATTCTTCTTCTATATGCACTAGAGGGGCTTCCCACTGAATTTAAAATAAAATGCCTATTTCTCACCATGGCTCACAAGGCTTTTCATGATGGCTTGGTGCATTTCTTGCCCAATTTATATTGTGCTACATACCTTCCAGCTTGGCACACAGAGGCAAAACTATTTTCTCTTTAATTCAGTGACCACTTAAATCCCTCCCCAGCCTCAGCCATTCCAAATAAAGTATACTCTTTGCATGGTATGCTTTATAGCATCCCTTGTCTTACACCTCACCCCAACTCTTTATGTGCTATTCTCATTTTAGGCCTCAGTTAAAAGATGTCTTCCTCAGAGGGCTTTCCTGACTGCCTTAACTAAAGAAGATTCTCGTGTGTGATTCTCTTTAGTTCTTGTGTATTTCTGGGATAATACTTATCATTAAAATTACCTTATTATTTATCAGTTTGCTTTCTTTTTCTTTTTGTTTGTTTGTATTCTGCATGAGAAGTTAAGCCAAGTGAAGACAAGAATAGATACTAGAATATCACTGTCAACCTGGTAATTATCACATAGTTGACACTGAAAAAATAATGTGTTGCATGAGTATATTTAATGATTAGAAAGAACATTACACAGTGTCCTTTTTATAACAAGTGTTCCATATATGTTAGCCATACCAACTTGAGTTTGTATCTCAAATCCTTGTTGAGCATAGGAGATAAGAGAGTATAAGGAAGCCTGTTAAAACAATAGCAAAAGTCATTGAATGTAATGCTTTTTTTTGTTTGTTTGTTTATTTTTTATAGTTCTTTGGTGAAGTAAATTTTTTCACATCTATTTCCTGGGGCCAAGAACATTTGAATGGTAGTTATGAAATCATGGTGTTGTGATAGGAAGGTTGGAGTCTTCATATACATAAAAAGAGCTTTGGTGTTTTGATTTAATAGGTCAGTTTTTAACTAGTTATAAACATACATTGACCTTCCAGTTTAGTTATAATCGTTAAAGTGCTTTGAGTGTGTATACTCAGAAACAAATTAAAGAAAATAAAAGAATCATAGGAAATGTAGTGTTTTAGACCCAGTTTTTTAAAATCCAAATTGATGACTTTTTAAAATTACATCCAAGAAGGATGACTGAATAATCTCTGAAATGAGACTATGGCTTATGTGTCCTGGTGACAGGGTAAGCGGTGGCCTGCTGTCATCTCTCTGCTGGGTTGAGTCTACTTGGCTGATGTTTTTCATTTTGGCATTTGCAATTCAGTTCTGAGGATGGTGAACTTGTGATCTGGTCACTTGTAGTTTGGGCAAAGCTCTATTTTACCTCACCAGGGACCCTTCTTAGCTTTTGCTATTTCCATTCAGTCCAAGCTTGGGTAGGGGTATAACTTTCTTTTATGCAACTCTTTCTATAAAGCGTTTGAGTTTTCTAAGGTAGGTTCCATATCCTCCACTGATATTTCTGGATTTTATCCATCCAAATAAGACTCACATGACTGCTCCTTGGGTTGGCTTAGAGCAGTTTGCAAGGAGTCCTCTTTTCACATTCTCAGACAGAACGTTGGAGTGGGTGTCAATACTGAATACCTCCCAAACTACCAAACATGTTTCCCTTTCATTGAAATGAAACCCTAGGGAAGGATTTCTGGATACAGACATTCATTCATTTGTTTTCCCCTCTTTCTTTCTAATAATCTCCTGGTACCAGAAGGAGGCATACTTTTAGTTGATTTTAGAGTAATACACATGGTCTCATTTTCCAAAGAATAAAATATATTTCTTCTACTTTGTCAGAATTCTGGATGGTTTTAGTCTTCCAGGCTTAGTATTTACTATGTTAATAGGGGAGAGGAAATATGAGCATCTGACAAATCCTTTCTCAAAACAACAACACAACAGCCCAGTGTGTAAAGAGTTTTCTTCCTGAAAAATTGTTTTGTTTCAAAAGCAAAATATTACCAAGGCTTCTCCTCTCTGCCACATGCACACACACCCCTTTACATCCATTCTTTAAAAAGTTCTAATCTTATCCTAAAGGCAAATGGGTGCCTCTGGCTGATTAGGTAAAGATCTGCTCATAAAGGTAATCATAAAGACTAGAGAGATGATTACATTCATAATTATCTAAATATATCCTCCTTTATACTAGGCATTCACACTGAACACAGAATTAGGATCAGGGAAAACAATCTGGTACAGATGTTAAGTTACTCATAAGATCAAGAGAAAAAAGTATGAAAAACATAGAAATCTCAAAAGATATTTCAGTGTGCTTATGAATACAGTATACCATATATGAATTATGCTGGGTTAGCAGGCAATGCTAGTTTCTGAAGTTCAAGGGGCTTACTATGAATCTGTCATGAGTGCACAGTATAGCCTCTTTTGGTTGACAACATTTAAATTCAAAAGTTGTTATCTGCTCAATTTTCCTAACCTCACATTCTCCTCTGCATATCCTATACACGTTTGATCTCTTGTCCCTGATTTTGCCTGATTTAGTGAGGAGCAAGGTCTATGTAAAGAAGTTGCTCAGTCAGCATTTAGAAAAGGAAGCAAAATTTGTAGCATTGGCTCTACTACAGATAAGCTATAAGAAAATATTGCGGTTATTAAAATAAGATAGTGACTCTTAGATGCCTTTGCTAAGAGCTTTATTATAATAGGATATGGATCTTGTTAATTAACTCAGCAAAATGTACTAATTCTAGAAAGTCGTCTCTGGAAAATATAGAAGAGACAATTTATAGGCTCAAAAGAGTGTTGCAAAATCGGCACCTTTTCATTAAAAAACGAGTAGTACCTTGTACATGCCAGGTACTCTACTGGTGGGCAGGATAAGTTGGGCCTTTGTCTGAGGCACCAGGATACAATATTGAAATTCAAAAGTGAAGACCCAACTGCACAGAAGAATTTTAAAAGGTAATACCAAGATGCAATTTTAGAACACTTAAAATTTCTGATCTAGTTTGTCATAAAATTATAAGAATATATTGAAGAGCTTTTGAAGACTGGGGCATTTGTTTTTGGAGTAGCGGTGGGGATGATGGTGATTAATTTCTATGCCTACAAGGAGAGCTTGAAATGTGTTTCCAGGTGATGTGTGTTCCAGTCTAATGTATGAGATGAAGAGAAAAGGAGAGGGTCGGTGCTGCTCTTGGGATAACTTAACCCTCTTCCAATGGTGATTCTGTGCTGGAAATGCCAGCCAAATATCAATATAAAAAGCATTCTGCCCAAAAAACTTTCTACCAGAAGGTGAGGGGATTCCATCAAAGAGGCAGTCTTCACAGTGACCACCAATAAAACCAGAAGTTGAAGAAGAGGTGACCTGGAGAGAGAGCAGTAAGATGAGGAGAAGCCATTGGAGGCGCCCTAGCAGGAGAGGGTCCATGAACACATGAAATTACCTATGACAGAAAAAGTCAACTTCAAACAACATAACATTACTCCCAGAGAATAGAAAGCTAGTCAAGTTGAACCTTCGGAAAATAATATTTTATTTTCTCTCCCTGCACTTAAATTGTAGAACATTCAGAGGAGGTAACCTAATACCTGCATGGAGAACGGAGGAGAAAGAGAGAAAAAACTCTTTATACCTGCTTCCCAGAAGGCTGGTTATCTGCCTAAGTCCAGATCTAGCTGAAAAGAGGGAGAAGATTTAACTGTAAGTCATATTTCAAGTTTTTATTATTATACTGGACAGGGTATTTTAGTTAATAATGAAATAGTTCTCACTTAAGTGAGTCTAAGATTAAACAGAAGAGTCCTAAATCCTACCCAGGTTTTCAGTCAGAGAAAGCAAAATGTTTCCCCGAAGGTATTTAAGGTGAGGCTAGGAAATTTAAAAAAATTGCTGTAAAAATTGTCACGATTACATTAGATAGTAGAGAAACAATGAAATGCAGTCCCTGTCCTCAAGGAGGTAAGTCTGTGATACCATATATTTTTAAAAAGACATATTTGAATAGGATACCATGGGGATACTTGGGAAGGACACTTACCGAGATAAAGAGGGACAAGAGAAAATCTCCCAGAAAGATGAAACACCAGTTGAGTCTTGAAAGATGAGTTGGTATGAGCTGGGAGAAGTGAAGCATGCTCTGGGTACCAGGAGGAGCACATGCATCATCATGACCTATTTTTCTAGAGAAAACATTTTCCAAAGTGTGCTGCCCCTTTTTGTTCTATCTAGGGAGATGAGTTGGACCTGAGAACCAGAAAGAACCTGCAAAGGCTGTTTGTGCCTTTGAGTCTCCAAAGAGTACTGCTCTCTGCTCTTCGCTCCATTTCCTCCACCCTCTGCTCTCAATCTAAATTTAAATGGAATGAACAATTTCTTAAGGCAGAGGACTCCCTAACCCAAACTAGAGAGTACAGACTCTTAAAGAATTCGATGTTCAGGAAGATTCCACTAAAAGCCATATTCTTCTCCCCAGGGCAGTCCTAGGCTTGATTTGGGGGCTGCGGAGGTGGTGTAGGGGAGATATTGAGCATTACTGGCTCAAGTGAGCCATTGTTCTTTCTTCTCTTGATAGTTTCTTGTTATGATTGGATGCATTGTTTATGTGTATTTGAACGTTTAAATTGGCTATTTACTTCTTTCTAGGCATGTTCCTTTATTGTGTATATTGTATGCCTTCAAAACTGCTGACAGAGGGAAATAACATGACCCATATGAAGACAGAATACTAACTTATCCTATATGTTTGGGAGTCTTGAGAGGGTTCAAGAGGATATATTAAATTCAATCGAAAAAGAACAGCCAATAATGAATCACAAGTGTCATGTGAACTCAAAGTGAATGAAATTGGGAATAGTTTAAATAAACAAACAAGTGACTGTTTTATCTCAAAGGTCATATTATCCTCCTTATCTCCTGTAAGACTCAAACTCTTGGGTTAGTGACAAAAAGACAACAGTGTTCTGATTTTCAATTCTAAATCTTTGAACTTGAGGAGTCGCGAGGAATAACAAAAGCTTAGGGCCAACACTATGCTTCTTGGTCTGTATTTCTCCAGTTAGATGGCTTAAGAAAAATCTTTCATCCTTTCTGGGCTTTTGTTTCATCATCTGGAAAAGTAACATTTTAATTTCAAAAAAAATTTTTTTTAGAATCATAAAAGTTAATGCATTTTATACTGTTAAATGCCACACAAATGTTAGTTGCTTTTATTTTGAGAGTATGCTTAGTTTTAAGTCCTAAACTACCATGTGAGCTCTGGAGAGTTGGAATTTTTTTCATTTCTTATAAGCCATGCATCCTCAGGTAGCTTATTTAATCCTATGGTGCATCCAGTTCTGCATGTGTAAATTGAAAACATTGTTTATTTTGTAAGGATTTTATACATTTTAGAAAGATGATACATGGTTAAGTATTTAGTTGAGTGCCTGACACTTAAAGGCATTCAGAATTTAAGGTTAATTATTTATTAATATTGAAGTGATGATAATAATTTCCCTTATGATTACCTATCCATCGAGACTTGCTCCAAGTATCTAAGGCTGGAACTGGCAATATGCCCCCAGAGTTATGTCCCACTTCTCCTTCTAGCTAAATGAGCAGGCAAACCTATCTCGCTGGATAAAATATCCAGAGCTTTATCTCATTATGCTATTGGGGGATAGTTCCTTATTTTTCTACTTTCTGGCCTCCATGGAGGTTTAATGGCAGTGTTCTCATACTTAAGTCACTAAGTTTTGATGAAGAAATCTAGCAGTCTTTCCCATTGGGCACACAGACTCAAGATCATTCAAAAATCAAACTGATATGAAAATTTGATTCCTTCACTCCAAGAATGCGGTTAGAGATTTTCTTCAGGGAATACAGTAGTGGTTATTACTACTTTCCAAGCAGAAAAAGGCATAAGTTGCTGAATTCCTCTCACTCTGGGCTCTAGCCACCCTATTACCCATGGGGACATGTGGCTTACTTAGCTACACGTACGCTGTGATTCCTATGGGCAGGCTTCTAACAAAACCAGAACCAAAACCAAATGAAAATTTGGGGAAGGACCAATGATTAAACTTCTTATTTATTCATTATTTGGGTAATATTTTGGATTCTTTTTATCTAAAAACAGATAAAACAAAATAAATAAACAAAACGCTGGAATTGGTCCAAATCCTGTTTTCTTTGCTGAGATGAGGGTAGGTGATTTAACTGTTTATAACGATAGCCTGCTCCCAAATCTACCTCCAAAATGAAATGAAAATAAAAACAACATTTTTTTGTCCTTTGACAGTCAACTGATTGGTTGACAAATATTCAGTGGTTCCTAAGAATGTATATGTTGTTATAGATCCACATTTCCCTATCTGAAGTCTTTGGAGCCAGATGCACATCTGATTTCAAAAATTTTAAGACTTTAAATATTATTTTAAAGTTTATTTATTATGAGAGAGAGGGAGAGAGCTTGAGTAGGGGAGGGGCAGAGAGAGGAGGAGAGAGAATCCCAAGCAGCACAGAGCTTGATGTGAGGTTTGATCTCTGGAACTCTGAGACCATGACCTGAGCCAAAACCCAGAGTTGGATGTCACCAGATGCCCCAATGAAATTTTAAGATTTTAGAAAGACAGTAAAGTGCATTTATTGTTTGTTACAAAACCTTGTCAGCTGGGAGTGTGGCAATACCTTGTAATCAAATATGTTTACATTTTACATTGTATAATTTTAGATTTTGTAATTTTTATATTTTGGAATTTCACACAACATATTGTAAATCTTTTAGTTCTAACCAAGCTTTACTTTAGTGAAAAAATACTAATAGAAAGTTTTCATTTGTGTCCAAATTGTCCAAACATATTCTGAGCAATCGAACTCACACAAACAGGGGCATTTAGTGATCCCATGGACTATTGGATTATTTCAGAAATTTTGGCTCTAGTATCATTTGTGTCCCTTTGTGCATTATGAAAGCATATTTTTTAAAAAAAATCTTAGTAAGGGTGCCAAATAAACTCTTGACTCCTGACCCTCCCTTGTCTTCCTTTGTCTAGCATTCCCATTGCAGTACATAGCACCTCCATCCAGATATTCCCAATTAAGATATAAAACATCAGGCATATCTGGGTGGCTCAGTTGATTAAGCAGCCAACTCTTGACTTTGGCTCAGGTCATGATCGAGTCTGCATCTGGCTCTGTGCTGATCGCATGGAGGCTGCTTGAGATTCTCTCTTTCTCTCTCCGCCTCTCCCCTGTGTGCTTGCTCTCTAAATAAATAAATAAATAATCATTAAGAAAAGAAATAAAACATTATTCCTGTTCACATTTTCTTCTCCTTCATTCTGTGTCAATTTAAATTCACCATCCATTCTTTTTTTCTAATCAGAAAGTAGATCTCAAATACATCCACATAGACACTGAAGTTTTTCTTTAAAAACATTGTCCACATTATGTCAATCCATTGCTTAATATACTTTAATGGTTTTCCATTGTCCTTACATTATAGACTTCAAATTCTTCACAAGAACTATAATTTCTTGGGCATTCTGGCTCCTTCCTATCTCTCCAACATTATCTTATACCATTCTCTTCTACCTGCTTGTTATTACTGGAAAATTTAATATTTTTCTTTTAAGGCATTTATATATATTGTGTCCTATCCTTGGGTGTTCTTCACATCCATCTATGTTTTCTTTCTCCTGCCTATCCTCATTAAATTGCTATTAATTAAAGGAATTTTCCCTGAATCTAAAGTAGTTCTCTACTCTTACTCTTTTTCACAGTACTCTGGTCTTACCCTTCAACATATCATTATTTGATTATATGGTTATTTCTGTGCTTTTTGGTTAATGTCTGTCTCCCAACTAGGCAGTAAGATTCACAGGGACAGGGTCCATATTTTTTGGGTCATTACTCTCTGCCCACTGCTTAGCAAAGAGCCTGACATAGGGTAGGACCTCTCAAAATGCTGGATAAATGAATGCATGAATAAATGAATAACTTAATTGGTAGTGACTAACAGCTAACACTCATTATAACAGTCTCACACTCATTATCACATTTAATCTCAAATCAACCATGTGAGGTAAGCAGGACAGATATTATTAGCTCTAGGTTATAGATGAACATGGCAGACTTAAAAAGATTAAATGATTTGATTAGAATCACATAAAGCTAAGAATACTGTCTCAGATTTCTGATTCTTAGTCCATTCTTATTCCTTTCCTCCAACTGCTATTTCTGTCTCATTCTTTGAAAATGAAAGTAAAAAAAAAAAGAAAATGAAAGTAGATTTAAAAATCATGGTAATAGATTTCAGTAGGAAACATTGATATAATAGAGTTGTTGTTACTGTTGTTTCGTTTCTTCCCCCAGTTGGACTTTGCAAAATTTCAGGAGAAGGAGCTCACACAATGGTAACTATCTTGGAGACTTAGAAATACATTGATAACATGTAAAAGAGTATACCAAGATAAACCTAACCTTGCATTCAAGTATGTGTTCAAGGATGGAAAATCATGTGAAGTAACGAAATATTATATGAAAGGATTGTCTATTATAATGGAAGTGTATGTGATACTAAAAAGAAATGAAAACATTTTCTTGCTTACATGAGAAATCTTACTGAGGCCTTCTTTGTAGATTAGGGCATACCCTTTATGTGTGTCATGTATGCTAAAACCCTGCAGATACAAATTAAGAATATTCACTTGCTCAAAAGTAATTCTGAATGAAGACATAAACAAGGGATGTTGTATTTTCAATAAACAAGTGATGCTGTGTTTTCAATGGGGAAATCTATCCTAGGAGACCAATCTACTCTTGACCTTGTTTTTCTTATCTATAATGAAAGGCTTTCACTATGTTGTGTGTATGCCTGGAGCTAATATAATATTTTATGTCAACTAAACTTCAATTAAAATTAAAAAGAAAGGTTTGACTAGATATTTCATAATGTAATTTCGCTTCTTAATATTGTTTGATATGGGTTCAAGAACTAGGAGAGAGATGCCCTAATTATGAAGTCCTTAATATAAAATACGCAAAGTAGACTGACCCATTTCTATCTCGTATCATTCTGTTTTAAAAATGGTCTCTAACAGATATATTAAAGAAAGACAAAGTTCTGTTATAGATCTTGACAATTTCACAAACCAGGTCAGGCCACCTTCACACTGCCAGATTATCACACAGTGCCTCTCAAAGTATTAAATCAAGTTCACTAAGTACCAGAAATGGGTTGAAAGTAAAAGACACAGTATGTATCAAAAATAAGGTAGCTATTGACAAGATAAGATGTTACCATAGATTTCCAAATATATGTGTTTCCTTTCAGGAGATATGGAACTTAGTTTTCTAAGAATGTGTTTCTGAACTCTTGCATGTGAAGACACTTGAGTGTAGAAAGGCTATACACACAGGAGCAGATTGTGAAGTCATTTGTTCATGATTCATTGAGGGGAGGACAATGGCATAATGGCTTAGCCAGTTAAAAGCCTAAACGCTGAAATCAGAGATCTGGGTTTGAATCCTGACTCTGGCATTTGCTTCTTTTATGGTCTTGGGAAAGTACTATTCTGTCTGTGCTTTAGTCTATAAAGTTATAGAAATCTCTCTTTCTGTAAATGAGATAATACATGTAAACACTTATACCCTAAAATGTTCCTTTGTGCCATATAAGTTGTGCTTTATTCATGAAAACTATTTCTATTTCAATGCAAACTATTCACACTCCCATATCATAGCTAAAATGAAAAAAAGGGGGGACATATTTATTATTAAAATGGTTACTAAGAAATATTTGTTTAGCTTTGATTATTTTAAATTGATCTGTCCAATAGTTGATGATAATGAATCTTTTTGAGATAATAAAGAACTACCTTAGTTAGATAATATCCCCCTCTCATTTTTTTGGTCATTTTGTTGGCTTCAGTACCATTCCTGTGTATCCATATGAAGCGTTCTTCCCACCTGAGCACAGGCTGTATGGAGACTGTTTTTTATTGTCACATGATTATCTTTGGCTGCAAAGCCCCTAGACTGCAAAGCACCAAATGCAGTGTGGTGATTGTCCATAACTGTAAACCCACTCACTCTTTTGCCATTTTTGTTCATTGAAGGTAATCACATTTTTGTACTCAGCTGTAGAGCATCAAGTATATTAATTGTCACGGAGGTTGCTACTGGCTACCACTTTTATTTTGGAAAAGTATTGAAGGCAAAAGCATGTAAATTCCCATCTAAGTACTTCAGTTATTTGAATTCTTTATATGCAGTTCTCTGAGAAAGCATGCACAAGCATTGGCCCTGATTATCTGGATATAATTAGAAGCTTTTCGCAGAAGGAATAATATGAGAATGAGCATCTTACATCAGGCACAAAGTGAGGTATCTTATGAAGAGATGAATTAGGACAGAAGCCAGTACGAAGGCTTTCTAAACAAGTCCTAAATTTCAACTACAGATGGCCCCTGACACAACTGTGATTTGATGATTTTTGGACTTTACAGTGGTGCGAAAGTGATTAGCATTCAGTAGATACTGTACTTTGAATTTTTATCTTTCCTTAGCCTAGCAATATGTAGTACGGCACTGTCTCATAATGCTGGGCAGTGGCATCAAGCAGCAGCTCCCAGTCAGCCACCTGATCAGGAAGGTGAAAACCAATCCACTTAGAGCCATCCTGTACCCATACAATCATTCTGTTTCTCACTTTCAGTACAGTATTCAACAAATTACAGGAGGAGGTGGTCAACTTTATTTTATCATAAAATAGGCTTTGTGTTGGATTCTTTTGCACAACTGTGGGCTAATATAAGTGTTCTGAGCACATTTAAGGTAGGATAGTCTAAGAGATGATGTGCATTAACATAAGTGCTTTAAATGCATTTTCAACTTAAGATATTTTCAACTTAAAATGGATTTATCAGTGTATAACTCCATTTGAACTTGATGAAAATCTGTAACTTACAGTGAAGAACAGAGGAAGGTGGGATGATTCAGCACTTTTTGGGAGATGGTAATTTCATGACCAAGAATTTGAGTAGATAGTTTAGGAAATCTTAACAGGATATTTGTGGCTTGGAGGCTATAAATTGGATAACTAATTTTGTGAGTAACCTGTATGTGTGAAAGGACATGTGCCAGAGAAACTAGATCCTGCTACTGGTTGCACCATATTCTTAACATGGAAGGCCCCTCTGGGTATTCGCTTTCCCTAGTAGGTATCATGCAACTCAAGGTGTGGACATTTCTCAAATGGTCCAAGTGGTTTCTTAGAATTCCTTTTCAAAACGTATGTGGGCTTATTAAAAATTAGGAGAGTGAACACAGAAAGAATCCTTTTCTTTTTTTCTTAAACTTTTTTTTTTAAAAAAGGTTTGTTTATTTATCTTGAGAGAAAGAGAGGTAGAGAGAGAGGCCAAGAGAGATAATTCCAAGCAGGCTCTGCACCACCAGCACATAGCCTGGTGCAGGGCTTGAACTCATGAACTATGAGATCCTGACCTGAGCTGAAGTCAAGAGCCGGATGCTTAACCAATGGAGTCACCCAGGCATGCCACAAACAATACTTTGAATTTTGTTTAACCCAGCATTTCCCAAATTTGTCTGTCCATGGAACCTGACTGTTTGGAGTAATGATATCTATTAAAATCTAGAACACAAATACAAGGAGTACTGGGTTAAGTAATGACTACAGAAGGGAACTCTTAAGTTGCACCTGGGTAGTTAACACTTTAAGACCAATCAAGTTTACAGTAGTAACACACCTAAGAATATGTGTGAATTGATTTTCAGATTACAGGGTCTCTCATATTCCAAAGGATCATGGTTTGGGGGATAATAATAATTATACTAATAACTATTATTTTTGGAAAGCTACTAGATGTCTGACATATGCAAAGTATTAAACATGTATAAATGTATTTAAACATCATAAAAGCCTATAAGGCATACAGATATTATCTCTAACTTCGAGTAAGAAAAGATACTTAAATATATTAAGCAACTTTAAAAATCATGCAATTAATTCAAGTAGATCTGAGGTGCAGATCCATGTTTTCTGCCTCTTAATTAGGAAAGTAGGTAGAAGGAGGGGAAATCTCTAAGAGGAAAACCACATTTCCTGAGGTTTCTGTGCAGTTAAGGAGTATGGGCAAGGTAAAAGAATAATGGATTCCTAGAAAAATTGTTCTACTAAGGCATGGGATATACAAAATGAAGCATCTGCAATGTACGTCTCTGAGGAATAAACCTAGGGATTTTGTTTGTGATTCTTTCCTCTATATAGAAAGAGAAAATATATCCTGTGCTATTTCAAAAACTGTTATAACTCTAAGGGATTCAGAAGAAGTTAAGTTCATTATGAAAATGGCAATTCATTGGTTGTGGATTTTTGGAAGGTTATATTGAGAAGGATTCTGAGGTTGTGTCCTGCCTCTGTAGTAAAGGTGCTAGGATAGGTTGGTAATGTCTGCCAGGGAGTGGGTAATAGCATTGAAAGTTCCAATTCAGCTGTGGAGGTCATTCTGTGGTTCAAACCAGCATTAACACCAGAAAAAGCTGAGGCAAAGTAAATTTGTTGTACAACAAATGAGCATCAAAAACATAAACAAACATTAAGTCTTTTGTTTCCAAGGTCAAAGAACTTTGTCCTGAACAGAATTACTATTTTTGATATTTTTCAGTGTAGAGAAAAACAACTTTTTTCTCAGAGTTCAAGTAAAACAAAGAGTTTGAAGTAAAATAAGTAAAATTTCAAAAATTAAGAGTTTCTTTGATGTAATTATCAATTTTGGATTCTTCATTCTTCTCAGAGATTAAAAAAAAAGGGAACAATGAATGATTCATACTGCTTCTGAATGGTCCTTAATCTTGGATAAACTAGTATTATTTGGAAAGTTTAGAAAACTCAAGCTACCAAAGAAAGTATTGAAATGTCATCTAACTAAACAAAAACAAAATAAAGTCCAATCTTTGTGTTTTTTGTGTTTTCCTAGCATTCTTATTTATTCTTTTTCTCAAACATAATTATTCATAGTTAGCAAAATATTTTCTGAGTTTTAATTAATGGAACAAATTGCATATTTCCTCCATTTTTCAAAAAAAAGAAAGATATATATACAGAATACTCTTTGTTGTTTAAAGATTTCTCAGTCACTGTCTATTATTACTTTCTTCACATGTGACATCATGACATCTTTTTCTTCAAGTCATTTTAACAGAAGATTTTTTTCTAAGGGAATATTTCAAAATATATTGTTCTAATATTCAGCAATCAAGTGTTGAAGAGTATACTTATCTTGATGAGCATTAAATAATGTATAGAATTGTTGAATCATTATTTTGCACACCTGAAACTATTTTAACATTGTATGTTAATTTCACTTCAGTAAAAACACACTAATAATATATTGTTCTATTATTATAACCCTATTACAGAGTGTTCCACTATCTAGTGCTGCCCAGGAAAACTTTTCATAATGATGGGACTCTTCTTCTGTTCTGCCCAATATGGTAGCCACTAGGAATGTGTAGTCATCAAACACTTGGAATGTGGATAGAACAATTG
Source organism: Crocuta crocuta (assembly GCF_008692635.1). Lineage (NCBI taxonomy): Eukaryota > Metazoa > Chordata > Mammalia > Carnivora > Hyaenidae > Crocuta > Crocuta crocuta. Next base: position 1,989,271 of record NW_027529554.1, read on the forward strand.
AGGAACTGAGTTTTTAATTTTACTTAACTAAATTAAAATTAAAACTTTAAATAGAGCAGGTTCTGGATGTAAGGAACTTGGAAGCTGCCACTTCTTTCTAATAATCAGTCAAAAGTGGGACAGACAAAAAAAAAAATCAGTAACTCCTCTAGGATCTATAAGAGGGGGGCAGACACATAAAAACCACTGCCCTCAAGATTGGAGAGACAGACAAATCAAGAGAATAACAACTCATCTGAGGTGAAATAAGGAGTAGAAACTTCCATTGAAACCAGTGTTGGGGTAGGAAAAGCTAAACTGTAATGAATGAATTGCTGGAGGTTCAGTGTGGACAACTCTGAGAGTTAAAAACTCAAGGGTTCTCAGAAGAGCGCCTCCACAATTTTGTGAGATTTTCCTCTAGGAGCTTGACTAGGTTCCCACAGTAAATATTGGAGAAGAAGCCTGATTGCTTCAAGCAAGGTGAGGGGAAAGAAACTACAGTAAAACTTTGGTTTGCAAGCATAATTCATTCCAGAAACATGCTTGTAATCCAAAGCACTGATATATCAAAGAGAATTTCAAGAACCATTGGCTCAGTTGTGATCATGTGACATTTGGCATCACATACTACTCATATTGCAAGACATCGCTCGTTTATCAAGTTAAAATTTATTAGAAACATTTGCTCGTCTTGTGGAACACTCACAGAACAAGCTAACTTGCAATCCAAGGTTTTACTCTTTTGAAATACATGAGAGCGCTGTGTTCTTCTGAAAAAGGCCAGCCCTCAGGAAAAACTAGTTAATCAGAACCTAACCTACTGGGGTGTTATCAGAACCTAACTGCCCAGAGGAGTAGGAGGAGAAAGGAAGTACCTAACTCTAGTCATGTCTAGACTTCCATGCGAGAGAAGGGAAATACCTGGCTCCAGCCAACTCAAGACATCTTCCCCTAGCTAAGGTGGGGAGGGGAAAATATTTTTTAAAAAAACCTGTGAGTGTCACAGTCCAGAGGTATAGGTCTACTAAAAGACAGAAACCTAATCAAATAACTATAAAATGCTTCCTCTTCTATACCTCACCACCACATTACTAAAGGCCTATTTACAAAGGTTCTTTTAACCTAGTATATCATGATCTATCTATTGAGAAAAAAAATTGCAATCATACCAACAGGTAAAAAACAATTTAAAGAGACATAAGAAGCATCATAAAAGCACCCATGACAGATACTGGAATGGTCCGATTGGGAATTTAAAACAACTATGATTAAGATGCCTAAGGGTGCTAGTCGATAAAGTAGACAGCATGCAAGATTAGATGGCCATGTAATCAGAGAGATGGAAATCCTAAAAGGGAACCAAAAAAGAAATGGCAGGGATAAAAATCACTGAAATAGAAATGAAGAATGGTGTTGATGTGTTGACTAGAAGACTGGACATGACAGAGGGAAAAAAAAAATCACTGAGCTTGGGAACCCATCAATAGAAACCTCCAAAAGTGACAAGAAAAGAGAAAACAAAGATAGGAGAAAAAGCAGAGAAGAATATCTAATAATTGTGGTTCAAATGTAAAACGAGTAACACATGTGTAATGGGAATACTAGGAGAAGAAAGTGGGAAGCAATAAGAGAAATAATTTGAGACAATGATGACAGAGAATTTCTCTAAATTAATGTAAGACACCAAACCACAGAATCAGAAAGCTAAGAGGATAAATGCTAAAAACAAAAACAAACAAACAAAACCCCACCACTAACAAGAAACAAAAACACACACAAAAAATATGCCCAGGCATATAATTTTCAAAATATAGAAAGCTGAAGATAGAGAAAAAAATCCTGAAAGAAGCCAAAGGGAGAAAAGAATCTCACATACAGAGTAACAAAGATAAGATTTACATGTAACTTCTCAGAAACAGTGGAAACAAGAAGAGAGTGGAGTAAAGTATATAAAGATGGAAAGAAAAGTAACCTGGCAGCTGAGAATTCTACATACTGAAAAATTATCTTTCAAAAGTGACAAATAAAAAAATTGAAGGAATCTGTTGCCAGTAAACTTACCTTGCAAGCAATGTTAAAAATTCTTTAGAGAAAAAAATAATACAGGTCAACAACTCAGATTCTACATAAAGAAAAGAGCATCAAAGAAAGATTCAATGAAGATGAAATAACTTTTCTTATTCTTAATTCACCTACCAAATAGTTTGTTTCAAATAATATTTGGAACAGTATATTGATTATGTATGCTTATATTCATTATATATGTCTATCATAAATATCTTTTAAATGTACATTTGCTTAGGTTTGTTTATATATAAGTAAGATAAATCATAACAATGAAGAACAGGAGGAAGGAATTAGAATTATTTTTGTTGTTACTACCCAAGTATTATAGTGTTGTTTGGAAGTAAGTTTGGTCATTTTGGCCACTCTGAGGGGAAGGGGAAAAAGAAAAGTTACAGAGAGGGAGGGAGGTAAACCATAAGAGACCCTTAAATACTGAGAACAAAATGGATGTTGATGGGGGTTGGGGGAGAGGGGAAAGGGGTGATGGGCATTGAGGAGGACACTTGTTGGGATGAGCACTGGGTGTGTGTATCGAAACCAATTTGAGAATAAATTATAGTTAAGAAAATAAAGTAAATTTGGATTAGCTGTCATTTTATATTGCAAATTCTAGGGCAATCATTAGAAAAAAGTTTTTTAAAAAAGTATAACCAATATGCTCAAAAAAGAGAACATGGAATCATAACAATGCTCAATTAAAATCACAAAAGGCCAAAAAAAAAGTGGAAAACAAAAATAGGAAAAAAGAACAAATGAGATAAATAGAAAACTGTAATGAATAAGGTGGATATTAATCTGTCTCTATCAATAATTGTTTTGAACATCAGTGATCTAAATGTACCAATTAAAAAAGAAAGTCAGAATGGATCAAAAAGCATGACCCAACTATATGTTATCTACAAGAAACCCACTTTAAATATAAAAACATAAATATATTAAAAGTAAATGAATGAAGGGAAATATATCATGGTAACTAACATTAATGAAAAGAAAGCAGGAGTAGCTATCTTACTTTCAGACAGAGCAGACTTCAAAGTAAAGAAAGTAATCAGGAATAAACAAGGGCATTACTTATGGAGAAAGGGGGTAATTTTTCAAGAAAGCAAAATAATCATTGATGTGTGTGTGCCTAAGGGTATCAAACTATGTGAGGCAAACACTAATAGAACTGCAAAGAGAAATAGATGATTCCACTATCGTAGTTGGAGACTTCAGTACCCCTCTATCAGACATGAACAGATCCAGCAGTTAGAACATCAGTAGGGAGATGGTTGAACTCCACAACATCATCAATGAACTACATATAATTGACATTTAAGCACTAATTCATTTAACAGAAACAGAACATACATTTTTCCCAAGCTCACAATATTCACTAAGATAGACCACATTCCAAGCCATAACACATATCCTAGCAAGCTTAAAAAAATAGAAGTCCTACAATGTTTGCTCTCAGACCATAATGAAATTAAACTAGAAATCAACAGTTGGACGTTAACTGGAAAATCCCAAACTACTTGCAGATTAAACAATTTAATTCTAAATAACACATGGATCACAGAAGAAATCTCAAGAAAAATTTAAAAATATTTTGAATTAAATGGAAAAGAAAGCATGTCTTATCAAAATCTGTGGGATGTAGCCAAAGCAGTGAGTGCTTAGATGGAATTTATAGCATTGAATGAATATTTTAGACAAGAAAAAGATCTGAAATCAATAATCTAAATTTCTACTTTAGAGGACTAGAGAAAGAGCAAATTAAATCTAAAATAAACAGAAGAAAAAAATAAGAATTGGAGCAGAAATGAATGAAATTGAAAACTGGAAATCCATAGAGAAAATAAAACCAAAAGGTTGTTCTTTGAAAATATTAATAAAATTGATAAACCTATAGCAAGGATAACTAAGAAAATAAGAGAGAACATAAATCCCTAATATCAGAAGCAAAATGAGGGACATTACTACAGATTCCATGGGAATTAAAATGGTAATAAAGGAACACTACAAACAATCTATGCCCACAAATTTGATAACCTAGATGAAATGGAACAATTCCTTGAAAGACACAATTTGCTGAAACTCTTACAAGAAGAAATAGACAATCTGAAAAGACCTATTTCTATTAAAGAAAATTAATAAATAATTAATAACTTTCCCAAACAGAAAGAACCAACCCACGTCCAGAATTCACTGGTGAATTCTATCAAATAAGGAAGAACTTATACCAATTCCATATAATCTCTTTAGGAGTCTACTTCCTAACTCATTTTATCATTCCAGCATTATCCTAAGCAGAACCAATCTAAGACATTATAAGAAAAGAAAACTACAGATTAATATCTCTGGGGACACAGATGTAAAAATCCTCAATAAAATATTAGCAAATAGTGCTTAGCAATGTATAAAGAGAATTAGACATCATAACCAAGTGGGATTTATGCCACGCATGCAAGACTAGTGTGGTATTGTCAAAGAACTGACAGCCTAGAAATAGACCCACATTAATGTAGACAACTCATGTTTGAAAGAAAAGCAAGGCAATACAATGGAGCAAAGATAATTTCTTCAACAAATGGTGCTGCAACTGGGCATCCAATGCAAAATACACAAAGAAGTTTTGAAACTCCATAATAAGAAAACTACCTGAATAAAAATGGTGAAAGATCTTAGCAGACACCTCACCAAAGATGTAGAGATAACAAATGAACATGTGAAAAGATCCTCCCCGTGACACATTATTAGGGAAATGCAAATTATAACAACAATGAAATAGCACTACATACCTATTAGACTGGCCAAAATCTGAAACACTGATAACAGCAAATGGTGGTTAAAATGTGGAACAACAGGAACTCTTTTACATTGTTGGTGGGATATGCTCCTTGATATTTCCTCAAAGGGTTTGACTATGTCCACACAAAAACCTACACGTGAATACTTAAAGCAGCTTTACTGAACTGCTGAAACTTGGAAGCAACCAAGATGTCCTTCAGTAGGAATGTATAAATGAAATGTACATCCTGACAATGGAAAATATTATTCAGCATTAAAAATAAGTGAGCTATCAAGCAGAGAAAAGAAGTGGAAGAAAGTTAAATGTATATGACTAAATGAAATGAGTCCATCTAAAAAGGCTATATAGTATATGATTCCAATTATCTGACATTCTGGTAAAGGATAAACTATTGAGATAGTAAAAAGTTCGGTATTCATTACGACTTAGAGGAAGGGGGATTAATAAGCAGAGCATAGGGGAAAGTGAGAATACTCTTTATGATATTGTAATCATAGATACATGCCATTCACTATACACTTGTCCAAACCCATAGAATTTATAGCAAGACTGAATCTTTATGTAAACTTTATGTTTGGACTTTGGTGATTATGATGTATCGATGGAGGTTAATCAATTATGACAAATATGCAACTCTGTTAAGTGATGTTAAATATGGGGAGAGGATATGTGTATTTGAAGGCAAGGGTATATGGAACATCACTGTACTTTTCTCTCAACTTTGTGAATCTACCAAGAAAAAAAAATGAAGGGGCACCTGGGTGGCTTAGTCAGTCAAGTATCCAAATTTGGCTCAGGTCATGATCTTGTGGCTTGTGAGTTCGGCCCCATGTTGGGCTCTGTGCTGACAGCTCAGAGCGTAAAGCCTGCTTCAGATTCTGTCTGTCTGTCTGTCTGTCTGTCTTAATCTCTGGCCCTCCTCTGCTCATGTTCTATCTCTCTCTTTCTCAAAAATAAACATTAAGAAATTTTTAAGAATGAAATCCTTAAAAAATCAAAATAGCCACTTGCAGCTAATAGCACTGTATTGAATAGCACATGTCTAGCAGGTACTTTCCCAGTCACCAATTCTTTATTCACAACCTGAGGCTTCTATTCTTTTTTTTTTTTTTTTTTCAAGTTTTGGAAATCCCTGCTCACGTTTTAGTCATTTAAATTAACTGTTCTTTAATACACTCTCCCTATGCAGCAGCAAGATCCATTAGCCTCTTTTTTAATCCAAACCTCATATGACTATATCTGTGGATCTGCCCTTTTGGCTAATATGATATTAATTTACATCATTTAAACAAGATACTTTTCCTTACCTTTTATTTTTTTATTCCTGAGCACTACCATTACTGTAAGGGGCCTACAGATTCAAAAGGTTGTCTAACTTATGGGGTTATGAAGCCATAAGTAGTCACATGTTTTTTTGTTGTTGTTGTTGCTGTTGATGGTAATGAAGACACTGCTATGAGGAAAACACTTTTCTTATAATTCAAGAAAGAGAAAAAAGCCCTTGATAACCTTTTTCATAAATGAAATTAGACAAATTATTGGTTGCCTTGAAATAATCTGGCTTTATCCTCAGTTATATAGAAATGCATCTGTTGAGTGGTGAAAAGAAATTAGATCAGGCTGTAAATGTCAGTCCATTTCTCCAGGACAGTATTCTGTGCCTTGTTATGATTTAGTGATTTTTACTCCTGATTACAATCACTAGCATCATTCTTGGGCTTATAAAATAGGTGAATCATGGGGCAGATGAAAAAAACTGACTAAGTTGGAAATTTAATGATAAGAAAGAAAAAAGAGAAACAAGTGATAGAAAATAAGAGAATAATAATAAAGTGTAAATGCAGATGAAACAGCTTCAAAGGCACTGTGTAGAGAGTTCAGCTGAACAGATTTTTTTCACCTAACAGTGAAAGCAAAGAAAAATAATGAACTTCTAGCTCCCTACCACTGTTTCCACAGCATAGTATCTCTTTTCTTGTAGTAACTGTGGTTTATGTTTTTATTTATTATATGCTATTAGAAGTCATTAAATTACATATCTGCACAGTGTGTTTATACCAAAAGTGGATAAACTTGCCATTTCATCTACTGGAGGCAAGGTCCAAAATACAGATTATGTATCTTATGAAAATGAATAAAAATAGGCACTTTTTATAGATAGTGATAATTTAATCAGAAAAATATTTCTCATTTTAAATATCTGTATTTTGCATGCTAAAGATACTTTCTCAATATTTTGTCACTGCCGTTCTTCCAATAATTGGGTGGCATATTTCAAGGCATCAGCCTTATACAGGAATGTGACATTTATGAATTCATTTGTAAAATAAGAGTATATCAAGACCCACTATATGTCAGTTCCTGTGCTGGTTGTCTGAGACACAGAGAGTAAGTCATGGCACCTGCCACCAAGATGCTCATAGCCTCCCTGCAGATTCTTGAAATAGACCATCAGGGAGCCCATAGGATTAGGAAAAATATGCCATTCAACAGTAGAGGAAAGGCAAAGGTTTGGGGAATTAGGGGAAGTGTACCATAGGAAATGTATCTGAGGTAAGTTTTTTTAATTTTATGTTCAGAGAAGGGAGGCGAGTGCCCACACACACATGCACATTAGGAAGAGGCAGAGAAAGGTAGAGGGAGTGAATCTTGAGCAAGTTCCACATTGTCAGTGAAGAGCCTGACATGGGGCCTATGAACCATGAGATTATGACCTGAGCCTAAACCAAGAGTTGGATGCTTAACTGCCTGAACCACCCAGGTGCCCCAAGAAAGAACACTTTAAGTAAAAGCACATAAAAAGGTATGAGCTTACAAATTCAAGATACTTCAAAAATTTCAGTATTGCAAGAATTAATGGTTTATGTGGATTTGGTAAGTAATAAGCTTAGAGCGTCCAGATCTTGAAAAATCTTGTATGGCATATTAAGTTTTATTATTTTCCTGTATATTACGGGGAAGTAGAGTTTAAAAAATCTACTCTTCATCTACTTAGTCAAAAGAGATCTTTTAAAGTATGTATCTTGGAAAGTAATATGTCAGATCTCTAAATTAAAGGTGCTTCGCCTTTTGGTATTCCATTATTTGTTAGATCATTACTTGGTCAATAGAGACCACATTCCAAGTGATGTATAATCATAAAATCCACTATTCCCTCTCTATTATGAGGTCAAATACAAAGAGAAATAGTGGTTTTATTTCTCAACAAATAAATAATAATAATAATTCTGTTTCCATGAACATTAATCAGATCTGCCCTAAACAACTAAACTTCTCTCTAGGTTTAATCATTGTTTAGGTCTAAACTCCATCCAGCTAGATCCTGTACACTCATATATTTACTGCTGCCTCTCTAAGCCAGGAAAGACTTCATCTGGATTTAAATCAATTGATCTAAGTCTCCAAAGAAGTACAGCTAAATGAAACTAAACAGTTTAAAAATTAAGATAAATGTAACCCCCCAAATTATCTCTGCTTTCCCACTCCATTTCCTAATAAGCAATGTAGATAATCAAAACAGAATGGAAGATGTCTTGGATCAATTAACATGGCACAATTGACTACATTTACACACTGAATACACAGATGTGCCTCTGTGGCTTAACCTTCATTTTTTAAAAAAACTAATTTTAGGTAGAAATAGTTTCACATGTTAAATGTTAAAAAAGGCAATATAAAATTTGATTTTTCAAATGAGAACATATTTGAAAATTGTTGTTTTGAAACTTTCACAGAAGGATGTTGTTTTAGTTTAATCTTTAAATACACAGTTTAAATTAAGTTTCTCAATATTTCTCACAGTATTTCATTTGTGAGTGTAGCAATTTCTTCTGCATAGGTTCTTCATGTAATGCAAATTAAAATAAATAGTTCCTGGGAAAATATATTTCTTTTTTCATGTGTGATGAAATATACATTTGAATTTCAGGTCAGGTTTACACAAATAACTAATTGTTTTTAAAATATTTTTATTTATTTCTAGGAGAGAGAGTGAGAGAGAGAGACAGCGTGAGCAGGGGAGGGTCAGAGAGAGAGGAAGATACAGACTCTGAAACAGGCTCCAGGCTCTGAGCTGGCAGTCAGCACAGAGCCCGACGCGGGGCTCGAACCCACGAACCGCGAGATCATGACCTGAGCGAAAGTCGGACGCTTAACCGACTAAGCCACCCAGGCGCCCCGACAAATAACTAATTTTATACTTGTAAAAAGGAAATATCATATGGACTTAGATCTAGGTAATTATAAAACTCATATGAATTTATAACTTAAAAAAACATATATATGAGATTTCTTTATGAACAATAAAATAAGCACCTTAAGGGAATATACTGAAAGATATGAAGATTAAGATTTGGGAGGCACCCGGGTGGCTTAGTCGGTTAAGCGTCCCACTTTCGCTCAGGTCATGATCTCGCGGTTCGTGGGTTCGAGCCCCGTGTCGGGCTCTGTGCTGACTGCCAGCTCAGAGCCTGGAGCCTGTTTCAGAGTCTGTCACTCCCTCTCTCTCTGACCCTCCCCTGCTCACGCTGTCTCTCTCTCTCTCTCCTAGAAATAAATAAAACATTAAAAAAAAAAAGATTTGGCAATGATAAGTATGAGGAATCTCTAAAAGGTCTCACAAAATATTAAGAAGAGTTTCATGGACTACTGTTCCATTGTGGTCAGGTAACCAATCCCAAATTTTCCATGTTTCCCTAAGTGACTCTTGGCTGCTGCACACTCCTGGTGTATCAGCAAGGGGTCACTTCTCCTACTGTGGACTGCGCACCTGACCTAGCCACCTAGCCCAGGGCTGGCTCCCTCCTCCCCAGGTTTGCAGTCCAGGTGGGCAGCCAGCCCCAGTCCAGAGAAAGCCCCTCAGTTAGAGATTGGATCTTTCTCCATCGCGGTCAAGGTTTTTCTCTTGCCCAGATACAATCCTATGCTTTCCCAGCCTCTCTTTCTCTTCCTCTCTCTGTAGACAGGGATCCCTGCCCTCCATTCGTTTTCTCTCCCAATTCACTGTCACGCACCTATGGCCTATCAGGTTGTCCCAGTGGGTCCCTGGAAGGGATTCTGTCTCTTCCTCCTGGACTCTTGGGGTTCAAAGTCCTTTGCCTTCAACACTTCTTTGTTTGAGAGATGAAGGAACTTTGGATCTCCCTACTTCTCCACGATGTTGGACCCTCCCTCTAATCACTGGAATAGTCAGTAATTATTTAGACTTGGATAGGCAGCAAGTCATCAAGACCAAGACATATAAAAGGGTGAGAAGATTTAGAAGAAGAGGACGGCTGAATGGGCTAAGTTCATGACATAAGTAAGGATAGAGAGACACAAAGGCTGGGAACAAAAGGGAAGCTATGCTAGATGCAGAAGCTCTGCCCAGTCCCCTCTTCAGGACTGCTGACCCTCATCCCTAGCAGCTGGGAGTGTTGTTGGCTGATAGTCCACAGCTGAGTCCTTCTCTGGCTATTGCCTCTGAAAGGGGGCTGTCTTGCCTAGTGTTAGGCCATGTACTCAGGAGCAGCCTACATCCAAGGAATTGTCAATGCAGGAATACGAAGGCCCTGACCTCTTACTTCATTTTGGGGGATCTCTGAAGGGCCAGACTGACTTTTGAGCTCCCTGTGAGATTGGCTGAGGCTACTGTAAGACTGTATCATAGCTCAGTGTCTCCCTCTGCCCAGTCCTGCTTGCCTCACTTCCTTAAGGCGTGATTTAATTTTTCCTCTAGAGCATACCTGGCAAACCTCTTGTAAGCAAATTTCCTTCTAAAAATCTTTTTTTTTAAATACCAACTAAAACAGAAGCAATTGCAAAGTGGACTATTGACAAAGGCTGGAATAATGACTCATCTGATTCTACAAAAGTGTAGTAAAAGGTAGTTACTATTACTTTATTCCAAGCATACACAGAAATAAGCCCTGAATACTTAGTTTGAGCCTGTGTATAATTGTTAGTGTTTATTGAGGCATATTCTGCTTGTATTCTAATATTGAACTTGCAGCTCACTTTGAATTTTATTGTATACAAATACCAAATAAATGTTACCCTGCGGAGCAAATAAAAAAGAAATTGTTTTATGGATTGTCATGAATGTAAGCAATTCAGAAAAGATCTCGATAGCAAAAGTAGGGTTGTCATCTAGGGAGTTCAGAGTTGTTGAGAGTGTCATTCATTTGTCAGGTCTTATTTTGTTAGTGACAATCTATTTTTTTTTCCTCTCAGCCATATAGGAAGAAAAATGCTAAGTAGGTTATTGCAATCAGTTTTCTGTAAAAATAATGACCTGCATTATTGACAGTCTTAATGTCACCTTGTTATTTACCTTTAGTAGTTTCTGGTTCACAGGCAATTAAAGCCTCTCTGCTCTGGACTCTGTAGATGTTTATTTCCATATGAAGTTTTCTGTCCCCTCTCCAGCTTGCATAAAAAGAGGATTTTTACTAACCAGTGAGTGATTCTGCCTCACTGAAGCTGTAAAATCACTTTTCTACTATATGAACTCAAATAACTTGCTGAAAAGGCTCTCTCTTTTTCTCGCAGTTAAAACTCATTTCTTTTCTATTTATCTTAATATATCCTATAGTTCCTTAGGTGAGGAAATAGGAATAAATGTGAGGAAAAGTACTGCTGTTCTCAAGGCCTTCTTTTCTGAGATCTGGAAAATTAGGCTTGACCTTTTTCCAGCAGAATATTATGGAATAGCTAGAGCATGCTATGGACTTGAGAAATAAATCAGGAGTAAGGCTGGGACCAAAGAAAGACCCTTATGTACTCCAGAAAAAGAAAAAGCTTCCTCTTCTCATCCATGCTAACATTAGATAAAAGATTTTTTAATTAGAAGCGAATCTTTAATATGCTTGTCTGGTGTGTATTTTTACTTTTTTGTCGGAAAGTAAATGAGAGAAGCTTTAGAATTTTACCAAAGTGGTCTCATGGACATAATGAGGTTAACAAGCTAAAATTAGGCTCTTGGGCTTAGAAAAAAAATAAATCACTTATGAAAAGAATTTTTAATTAAATGGAAGTGCCTTCATCCAAATAGTACAATTTGCTAGTCAGAGATAAGAGGTAGAGATAGACCTGAGAAGAAAAGATAATGGTTATGCACAGTTCTATGAGATGAAGATCAAAGTGTTCATTTTAACGCTCCTGCTCTCCTCAGAAGCCTGGCATTGCTAGAAAAAAAATAAAACACATCACAAAGAATTAGCTTTGAAAAAGGCATAAGCACTTCTTCCAGCCTGGTATGTAGCCCACCCTGCAAATGCGTATATATTAGTTTCCTTGGGCTGCCATAACAAATGGCCACAAATTAGGTGACTTTAAACAACAGAAATTTGTTCTCTCAGAGTTCTGGAGGCTAGAAGTCTGAAATCAAGAGATTGTCAAGGCATTGCTAATCTCTGAAGGCTCTGGTGGAGGACCTTTCCTTCTGGTAGTTGCCAATTGCCTTTTCTTGGTTTGTAGCTCCATCTTTGCGATCTCTGCCTCCAATGTCACATGGCATTCTCTCTGTTTCTCTGTGTCTCTTCTTAACTGTGTGTCTGTTTTCTCTACTTATGAGGAACCAGTCTTTGGATTAGGGCCTACTCTATTCCAGTATGACCTCATTTTTTTAAATGTGTATTTTTTAGAGAGAGGGAAAGAGACAGAGAGAGAGAGAGAAAGAGAGAGTGTGTGGGTGGGGGAGGAGCAGAGAGAGAGGGAGACAAAACCCGAAGCAGGCTCCATACTCTGAGCTGTCAGCACAGAGCCTGACGCAAGGCTCAAAATCACAAACCATGATATCATGACTTGAGCCAAAGTTGGATGCTTAACTGACAGAGCCACCCAGGCGCCCACATTATGACCTCATCTTAATTCAGCTAATTACATCTTCAAAGCATTTATTTCCAAATAAGTTCATATGCTGACATTTCCAGTAGACATGATTTTTTTGGGGGGAAAATATCCAATCTAGTATACTGTGTAAAAAATATCTCTGATAGAACTCTTCATATAAGGATATTTCTACACAGTAAATGATAAAATGTTGACTTTCTGACCTTCCTTCTTGGACATAGCTGTTATCATAAGTTAGAATACACAATCTATAACTGGATGCATATTTGGGTTTCCTGATGAAAACTAAAGAGACTTCTAAGATAAAACTCTTTAAACTTCTCTTCTAAGTTATTGTGTTTAATAATTGACTTGAAAATGAAATGGGAATAATTGGTTCCTAGAAATTGAAGGTACATTCTATTGAGTTTAAATTGGTGACTTTTAAGAATACCAACTGGGTAATGTAATTTTTAATAGTCTTTTTTTATTCTAGGTAATTTTTAGATTTATCAAAATGTTGCAAAGAACATATACAGTTCTCTTATATCCTGCATACTGTTTGCCTTACTGTTAACATCTTTAGTTTGAAGTATTCCTGTAATTTGTGAACCAATATTGATATATTATTATTTACCTAAGAATTTATGAATTCTTTATTGAATATTTTTTTTCTTTTACTGCCCCAGGATCTAATACAGGATACCACATTAACATTCAGTAGTTATGTTTCCATGGGATGCTTTTGGCTGTGATAATTCTTCAGATTTTACTTTAACTTAATGGCCTTAATAATTTTTGCAGAATACTGGTCAGGTAATTTGTAGAATACCTCTCTGTTGGGCTTATCTTACTTTTCCTTTTTTCCACAATTAGACTTGGGATATGTGTGGTGGGAAGAATTTCATAGCGATAAAGTAGCATTTTCATATAATTGTACCAAGGGTACATACTCTTTTTTTTTTTTCCAAATTTAACCATAATTAATTAATTAATTAATTACTTTATTTTTACAAATAGTTTATTGTCAAGTTGGTTTCCATATAACACCTAGTGCTCATCCCAACAAGTTCCCTCCTCCCTGCCCATTACCCCCCTCCCCTCTCCCCTATCCCCATCAGTCCTCAGTTCTCAGTATTCAAGAGTCTCTCATCATGGTTTGCTTCCCTCCCTCTCTTGGGAGCTCTTTTAATTTGGCTTTTGTTCCCTTTCATTTGCCCCATCGTGTGTGTGTGTGTGTGTGTGTGTGTGTGTGTGTGTGTATGTGAGCACGCATGTATGTATGTGTGTTTGTGTAATATAACACTTGCTTACTTTTTGTCATTAAATATTGCTTCAGGCTCATATTTTATATTCTATTCTCCAGGCCTAGAATCAGCCATTACTTCAAGGAACTTGAAGTTCTTTGTATTCAATTACTTCTTTGTATTCAAGAATGGGGTTAGAAACTAAGACCTGGATGGGCGCTTGTGGAGATGAGCACTGGGTGTTATATGGAAACCAACTTGACAATAAACTATTAAAAAAAAAAAAAAGAAACTAAGATATGGATACTCACCACTTCTAAGACTTCTCAGTCAACACAGATTGCAAATATATGTGTTCCTACTAACTTATGTATGAACACAAACCTACAAGTGTTTCTGTGTCTTTCCATCTGTATTTATATTAAGTTAAATGTGAGTTCATATTGATAGCACCAACTCCAATCCATGACCACATGGATCCTTCTGGCCTTCCCTCCTTGCTTATCTGTAAACTCCCACTCCAAAAGTGAGACACCTGGCTGCCATCTGCCACCCATTTACTTATTTGTTCAATTCCAGTACACATCAATAGTCATTTTCGAATTGTTCATCAGTACCCCCACAAGAAGCCGTCTTCCCTACTAGAGTACAGTACTACATAAAGAGTTTATTTTTTTTCTACAGTCTTATAATCTCCACACTTTTCCAAAGCTACTTACATGGGAATCTTTCCCCCTCCATCCTCTTCAGTAGCGTTTATGTTACACACGTGTAATGCAGTTAGACTCTTTTATCACAGTTCGTATGCCATCTTGAGACCCCTGGCCTTGATTTTTTGTTTGTTTCTTTGTGAACATTAAGGTTTACTTCTTGCAGTGAAAAATTCTATGGGTTTTGACAAATTCATAGTATCATGTGTTTACCAATATAGTATCATACAAAATGGTTACAGCACTAAAAATTCCTTTGTGCTTCACCTGATCACCCTTTTCCTCACTCTAAATCCCTGACAACCACTGATCTGTTTTCTTTCTCTATAGTTTTGTCATTTTCAGAATTTTATTAAGAACTTTGTATCTCTGTTCATGTGAGATATTGGTCCTTTGTAACATCTTTACTTATTTTGGTATTAGGGTAAGGTGAGGCTTATAAAATGAATTGGTAAGTTTTTCTGCTTCTGTTTTCTCAGAGAGGTTGTGGAGAATTGGTATTATTCTGGAAAAGATTATAGAGAATTGGTGTTATTTCTTCCTAACATGTTTGATAGAATTAATCAATGATACCATCTGGTCTTGTTATTTTTTTTTTAGAATTTAAAATATTAATTTCGTTCATAGATATATGGACATTTATATATTTCTCCTTGAGTATATTTGGGTAGTCTGTATTGTGGGTTCACTTTATCTAAATTAATCAAACTTGAGGGGATAGAGTTGTTCATAATATTTCCTTATTAACTCTTTAATGTGCATAGGATCAGTAGTGATAATCCCCCTCTTTAACTGCTGATATTGGTAAAATGTGTCTTCTTTCTCTTTTTCTTGTTTAATCAGCATAAAGACATCAATGTTATTGATCTTTTCAAAGAACTAGGTTTTGAATTCATTGTCTTTCTCTATTGTTTTGATGTTTTTAATTCCACTGATTCTAACTTTTCATTGTTCCTTTTCTTCCTTAAAAATTTATTTTTGTTTATTTATTTTTGAGAAAGAGAGAGACATAGTGTGAGTAGGGGAGGGGCATAGAGAGAGGAGGACACAGAATCAGAAGCAGGCTCCAGGCTCTGAGTTGTCAGTACAGAGCCCAATGTGGGGCTCAAACTCATGAACTACGAGATCATGACCTGAGCCAAAGTTGAATGCTTAATCAGCTGAGTCCCCCTGGTGCCCTTATTCCTTTCTTCTGATTATTTAAGGTTTATTTTGTTCTTTGTTCTCTAGTTTCCTAAAGTGGATGCTTAAGTTATTATGGCCAATACACTCTGTGAAAAATCAAGTTTTCTAATGAGATTTGTGATGGGATTTGAAACACAACCTGAGAATTAACCCTTGTTCTTGTGAGGCTGGAGAGCAGAGAGAATAACAATCATTAGCTGTCTTTGATGTGACAGCCTAGGACGTAGACCTCCTACTTGATCATATTGGTGATGAAGATAGATGAAGAAGATTGTTGACTAAGAACCAATTATAGACCTATATAGTTAGATATGAGGTCAATATGTTTTCAAAGCAAATTAAAATTCTTTTCTTTTTGAGAGAGAATGGATTCTATTTATGATTTCCACACTTTTCTGCTGATTTGATGATCCAGATGGTATTAGAATTGATTAGTTATCTAGTGAATTTAGAATTTCAAACCACCCAGTGGAGAATGATTGGAATCCTCAGTGTACAATGAACTCCAAACACATCTGAACTGAGCAGAAAAGTACTCTTCAATAGAGTACTCTTCAATGATTATACAAGCAATCATTTTGTTCAGTGATTAGTGCTAAGAAGATAAAAGCAGATTAAGACAACTGGCATTGCTGTGTGTGTGTGTGTGTGTGTGTGTGCGTGTGTGTGTGTTAGGCAAGATATTTAGAAAGGGTATTTTGTGGAAGTGATGTTTAATCAAAAACTTGGGTGAAATGAAGGAAAGAACAATGTAAAGTGTGAGGGATAAAGTGTTCTAGATAGTAGTGATAGCAAGCGCAAACCTCTAAATAAGTAAAAGCATGGTATCTTAGAGCAACTGCTCCACGAAACCTAGACCTGAGTAAGGGAGGCAAAAATTGGGGCAGTAGCTGAAAAGGTAGTCAGGAACAGAGTATTTGGTGCCATCAAATGTGGAGGTAAGAGTGTTTTGAACGAGAGTGAACAATTACTTTGGCATCTGTGAAGAAAGTCTATTGACAAATTTGCTTAGCTTTGGGGAAAACAAGACACTGATAGGTAGGATTTTACTTGGGGTTCAAAATGACTTGAATAGAGACTGTGTTAAAAAATAACAGTGGAAAAACTCCTGATTTTTTAAGTAGGATTTTTAAAAGTTTATTTATTTTGAGGAGGTGGGGAAGGAAGAGAGAGAGAGAGAGCAGAAGTGGGAAGAGGTAAAGAGAAAGGGAGAGAGAGACTCCCAAGGAGGCTCCACATGAACTGTGAAATCATGACCTTACCCCAAATCAAGAATCAGATGCTTAACTGACAGAGCCACCCAGGCACCCCTTTAGTGGGGTGTTTTTAACAAATTCTGTGTGCTGAGCCTCAGTGCTCTGGGATTAAAATAATGGAAGCAGCAGAGAGGATTATTGGAGAAAATGACTAATGATTTTAGTCTTGTCTCTGTTGTTACTGAGGCAATTATATAAGAACTAATGGACTGGATTGGAAATCAGCTGTTATTAAAAGTAATTTTGCCCTTGTGTGTAGAGAGATCTAATGTGTCTCCAAGAACATTTGCTGGTGATTTGGGAACTAGGAAAATGGAGTCCCCTGGGTCCCAACCAGAGACTGAGGGAGACAAGCTTTTTGGACCTCTACCTAGGATATCTTCTTTATTGTTACATTTTTTAGTTATTGCCTCAGCAATATGGAAACATTAATATTGTCGATTCTTGGAGGGATAAACAATTTCATAGCTAATTAAAAGATTATTGTGTAGATATTTGAAGCTTTATCTCTGTTTCAGAGCAGGGAGAAAAGGGTAGGTTCCTGCTAAACTGAGTGATTATGGATTGTTACTGGACTGCTCTGTTGAAGAACTCGAGGAGAACTATAATGTTTCATCTACCCAGGAAAATCCTTTGTGTCTAAAATATATCAAATCCAATCCTTACTGTCAGGATAACAGAACAGGAAAAGCTAAACATATAACAAGTAGAATCTTCAAAGAATGTAATATGATCCTGCTGCACCTTTTTCCAGCATGCAAGTTGACTTACTTCTCCTTTAATATATAAGTTTGCTAAGTTTCAGATCAGGTTGTGTTTTGTTTATAATCTATCTCTGAATTTTTCTATACCCTCCACCATAGGGTTTCTTTAACATTTTCATTTTATTCTTGCACTGTGGGTATTTTATAAATTATCACTATTGAAGAGATGAACACTAATCTCATATAAAATTTTAGAGAAGATCTTTCTTTTTAATAACATCTATACTAGAGAAATAACTCCTTGTAGGAAGTGTAGCAGCTCATTAATTTACCTATTCTTTTTCATTCATTTACTGCCTTATATTTGATAATCATTTGGTATGTATCTGGAAACAATACTAGAGAACCCATTTATAAAAATGAGTAAAAGCAGGTTGTCCTAAATGAGCTCATATTCTAGCAGGAGTAATTACAATAGAGTTTAATAAGTGGTTTGTGTGATAGAGACAAAATACTGAGATAGCAGAGAGGAAGAAAGCATTTCTTGCTAGGAAGGATAAGAGAAGTCTTTTGAAAAGAAATTATATTTGGGGGAGGTTTTCAAAGAGAAATATGATTTTCTCATGGGGAAAATCAAGGTGACCCTAAGAGGTACACGGGTGTAAAAATGTAGGGCATGATCAGGTAAAAGCAAATTTGTTCAGTGAAATTAAAGTTTGGGTTATTATGTGGGGAAAGAGATGGGAGATGGGATAGAAATTTGATTGGGGCCACTTTGTAAAGGCTCGTTAGTCATGCTAAGGAAGTTAGATTTTATTTTATGAATAGTGAATAGTCAATGTCTTAGTACATTTGGGCTGTTATAACAAAATGCCATAGGCTGAGTGGCTTATAAACAATAGGGATTTATTTTTCACAGTTCTGAAGCCTGGGAAGTCCCGAGATCAAGGTGTTGTCAGACTCGAAATATAGTGAGAGCCACTTTCCTGTTCACTGACAGCTTGTCTTTTCTCTATAACCTTACATGGTGGAGGAAGCAAAAGGATTCTCTGGGGCTTCTTTTATAAGGACACTAATCCCATTCAAAAGGGCTCTGCCACATGATGTAATCACCTCCCCCAAACCCCTCCTCCCTCCCCTTCCAAATACCATCACACTGAGGATTAGGTTTCCATGTATGAATTTTGGTGGGACACAATCATTCAACATAGTATTCAAAAGGTTTGACCACTCTTATGGACTGAATTATGTCTCCTTTCATAAAAGGTTAAAATGTTGAAGCCCTAACACCCGATATAACTGTATTTGGAGATGAAGCCTTTATAGGTAATTAAGAGGTAATTAAGGTTAAATGAAAGCATAAGAAATGAGGCCTTAACCCAATGTTAGCAGTGTCCTTCTAAGAAGAGGAAGAGGCACAGGGAAAGGGAGGGATGTGCATGCACAGGGAAAGGATCATGTGAGCACATAGTGAAAAGGCAGCTGTTGGGCAAGCCAGGTAGAGAGACCTCCACAGAAACCAAACCCATCAGCACCTTGATCTTCAACATCTGGACTCCTCCAGTGTTGTGACAAAAAATAAATTCCTGTTGTTTAAGCTTCCTGGTCTGCAGTATTGTGTTATAGCACCCTTGTCAGATTAAGACATTATTTTGCAGATTTTCCTCTCTTTGACTTCTGAATTTCTGCTCTCTCTGGTTATTTTCCTGCTCCTACCTTCCTTTTACTTTTCTGTTTTCTTCATTGGCTCACTTTCTTTTTAGTTTCCAGTTTCCTTTAATGCTTTTTTTTAAATGTTGCTGTTCTTCAGGTTTTTGTTGGTGTTGCTGATTTGACAGCCTGTTTTCTTCTAACTCTGTGTATTCTCCATGGTCAAGTTTATCTACTTCGGTGACTTAAATATTGTTCATAATGCAAATGACTTCAAATGCATGTCTTAAGTTCAGACTTTCCTTCTGACTTCCTGATGGATTTCTATAGCTGCCCATTCAACATCTTCACACTCATTACACGGGTAGCTCAACTGCAACATGTTCCAAAATAAATTATTATGTTTTGTTCCCAGTCTGTTTTTATTTGTGCAACCAAATTCAGAAAACGTTATCACCATCTACTCAGTTACCAAAACTGGAAATATAAGAGACATTCTCCATTCCTCCACAAGTCCATTTGTCTGCCCACAAATCAAATTAATTGCCAATGTCTCAAGATGCTACCTGTATAGAATTTCTATTAGATATTCTTGTCAATTCCTTTGGCACTGCTTGAGATCAGGGATGAGCTATTGCTTAGCTATGCTAGCCTTCTGATGGGTGGGTATTTCATTCTATGAAAGCCATTTATTTCCTAATATCTGGTAATTTTGAGATAATAACTCAGTAGAAAGTTTCTGTGATTGGACAATTAAAATTCTATCTAGTTTTTGATTTTGATGTCTTGTATAATGTAGGTTTTCCTACGCAAGATGAATAGTAACTACAAATTGACATATATGCCTCCAGGGTGATTTCATCCTAAAAATTTTAGACTGCTTAGCATGATACTTAGTAGTTAGGGTTCATTAACATGGTAAAGCTTCCGAGAATGAGAGACACACTTTTCTCTTATAATGTGATCCTTGTCTCATAATTTACATGTGTGACTCAGGCTGAAATTTAAATAAAGCTTTTTTGAAACCCTTGGTGCACCCCTACCTCCCTTAAACAAGGATATATGTAATAGCCAGTCAGCAAGAAACAAACACATTCATTCACCTAACACACTTGGTCCATCACCATTGCTTCTAAAATCGTCTAACTTTTTTTAGTTCAGTGTTTTTTCCTGCAAGACAGATTCAAATCTGCTTTACGGTTCCATTCATTTCCTTGTCCTGCTCTATTTTTGCTCTTCTAGGTTATAAATCCAGTAAAAGTTCCAAATGTCTGGCCTTCGGTGCTCACGGCTGGTGGTAGCGCAGAGCTTTCAGCTTGGGATATAGTAGTGTGTCAACTGAATGTGAAAAGAAAACCATAAACTTTTGAACTAGAAGCCAAATGTACACAAAATGAAAACTCTCTTATTTCATCTCTTACTAAGGAGTTTCTTATATCATTTTCATGGGTGTCGTTATGGCTCAACAACATACTGTGAAATATTCTGTTGGAAAAACAGGAGGAGAAAAGCTACTGTGAAAATGCAAATGTCAGTAGGTGTCATTTTTTATTAATGGTTTTTATTCGTAGCCCACTTTTAATTTCCATCATATTTTTTTCATTGGATATGCATGCATTTTTGTTGCTGTTGTTTTTATAGATGGGAAAAAAAGATCAATGGATTAATTGGTTGGACAAATCGATAAGAGAGTATAGATTGCTTGTCTCTGACAGAAAAGAAAGCTACATGATTCTGAAAGCACAGTATTTCTGTTACGTATAAAGAAGAATTACTGGTATCCAAAAGACAAAGAATCTAATTAGAATTGTTTGCTTCATGCTTGATGTTACAGTGAAAACTGGCAGAAGGGGGAGTGGGCATTTCCCCTCTGCCACATTACCCTTTCTCAAGTAAACAGAAGTCAGAGCTCAAGAATAAGCCATGGGCTGTTCAATCTCATCTGTTTTGCCATAATGAAACCAAACAGCTCCTCTGTCTCCCACTGAGACTCAGCCAGATGAGGAGAAAACACAAAAACATGTGACTTCTCAGATTTGATGCTTGCTCTTAGGGCTGCTATAGCTGCGGCTACCACAAGATGTCAGTGTTTGGAATAGTGTTAGGAAAAGACGGCTGGTTTTCACTGTCTGGGTGCTGAAAGAAAAGACAACTGTGCTGGGCAGAAGAGTATCGTTCTTAGATACTTTTGTCCTTTTAATGCTTGTATTCCATACAATGTTGTTTGAATAAATTATGGATTATTGATAGTAATACCCTTGGAATGAAACCCATCCTTTATGTAAGAAAGATCTAAAGTTATCTTTCCTAAGTTACTTTCTGCTCTTGCATGATATGTAACGTGCCACAGGATAAAGTATATCATATAGTTAAGATTTTTGGTCTTTGGATTGAGAAGTGGTTGATTTTAAATATTTATTCTCTTTTTTTTTATTTTAAAAAGTTTTTTTTAATGTTTATTTTTGAGAGACATAGCAAGACAGAGTGCAAGTGGAGGAGTGGCAGGCAGAGAGAGAGACACACACAGAGTCCAAAGCAGGCTCCAGGCTCTGAGCTGTCAACACAGAGCCTGATGCAGGGCTCAAACTCATGAACCATGAGATCATGACCTGAGTGGAAGCCCACGCTTAACCGACTGAGCCACCCAGAATGCCTCTAAATTTTTATTCTCTTTCTTAATAACTGTTTGTTCCTAAACAAGTCTGCTAACTTCTCTGTCAATTTTCTGATATGTAAAATGAATAAGAATACCTGCTGATCAGCTTCTTATGAAGATTAAAGAAGGTAATGTATATTAGCACTTAATGGAACATTCAGTATAGGGCAAGAAAGAAGAAAACAAAAGATGACGATCAACAAGAGGTGTTTTCCTTTATAGTAAGTTTATTATTCCTTTTTATAAAATGGAACAAAGAAGTCCTGAAAAGATATGTTCGACATCTACCGCATCTTCAGATTAGACAGTATTTAAGTACATCTTAAAGTCTCAGTGCTCTGACTTGTATTTTCTTAGTATTGCAGTTGTAGGTGGACTGAGGGTATTTAAAACATAGCCATTCAAATAATATTATGAAAGTAGTTATAAAAGCTACCATTTTTGAGTGTTTATTACGCCCCACATTTTAGTATATTCTTTATAGTAAGTTTAAAAAGCNCTGAGCTGTCAACACAGAGCCTGATGCAGGGCTCAAACTCATGAACCATGAGATCATGACCTGAGTGGAAGCCCACGCTTAACCGACTGAGCCACCCAGAATGCCTCTAAATTTTTATTCTCTTTCTTAATAACTGTTTGTTCCTAAACAAGTCTGCTAACTTCTCTGTCAATTTTCTGATATGTAAAATGAATAAGAATACCTGCTGATCAGCTTCTTATGAAGATTAAAGAAGGTAATGTATATTAGCACTTAATGGAACATTCAGTATAGGGCAAGAAAGAAGAAAACAAAAGATGACGATCAACAAGAGGTGTTTTCCTTTATAGTAAGTTTATTATTCCTTTTTATAAAATGGAACAAAGAAGTCCTGAAAAGATATGTTCGACATCTACCGCATCTTCAGATTAGACAGTATTTAAGTACATCTTAAAGTCTCAGTGCTCTGACTTGTATTTTCTTAGTATTGCAGTTGTAGGTGGACTGAGGGTATTTAAAACATAGCCATTCAAATAATATTATGAAAGTAGTTATAAAAGCTACCATTTTTGAGTGTTTATTACGCCCCACATTTTAGTATATTCTTTATAGTAAGTTTAAAAAGCCACATAGCAACTTAGAAACTAAAAAGTTAGTGTTGAAACCATATCTTATTTCAAAACTCATGTTCTTAAGCACTGAAAAGGTTGCCTTCTAAGTTGCAGATTTCCCTCTAAGCTCCAGAGTTGCTGATGCCAGAAATGTAGATATTTCTGGTATCTGAGGTGAAATTTAGTATATGAAGTTGGCAGGTAAAATTGGAAAACCTTACAGGGAACCATAAGTCAATATTTTATGATTTGTATTCCCAAGTTCTTCTTATTTTCAGGATCAAATCAAACTATCTCAACTATTATAAATATTGTCAATGAGTTCTGATTACTCTGTGATAGTGGCTTAAGAACTCCCTGTGGAAACCAGCTTCTGACTTTATATAATATTTATCTAGTATGGATGCTCACAAATTCAGTTTGCTTTTTTTTAAAAGAAATTTTAAAACATTTTTATTTATTTTTAAGAGACAGAGAGAGACAGAGCATGAGCATGGGAAGGGCCGTGAGAGGGGAAGACACAGAATCTGAAGCTGGCTCCAGGCTCTGAGCTGTCAGCACAGAGCCCAAGGGGGACTCAAACCCACAAACCGCGAGATCATGACCTGAGCCGAAGTCAGACACTTAATTGACTGAGCCACCCAGGTGCCCCAAATTCAGTTTGCTTTAAACCACTCATTGTCTAAGGCCCATTAGACAAAATAAAAGACATTTTCTCAGTGAATTTTTGGAATGCTCTATATGGATAGGCCAGCTTACTACCAACTTGTACTTCTTGGGTATATTCAGCATATATACTGATTGAAGTGAAATCTGGACCATCTTCAACCTGCCCTGCCTGCTTCCTTCCCAATATGGAATATGGCTGGTTGGTCCATAGGAAACCATCATCATCCATGAGTGCTGACGTGTCCTGTAAAAGCAAAGTCTTTCTGCCATTTCCATGACTGGTAATAGAAGCTGAAATATTAGCTGTTAATATCATATCCTTTTTGTTCTGAAAAATATAGAAAGTGTTATAGGGTCGTGGGCACTTCCCCAAACTCAAAACTCCTTTGTATTAAAAAACCCCCAGCAATCTCATATACACTCCTTCCTCAGTTCTATATTGATGATTTGGTCAGCCTGGAACTTCTGTAAAAATCTGTAGTCTCTTTTCAGCAGAAAAATAGTTGAGAAGAAAAACTGGCCTTTTACAAAGCAGAACAAAAATAGTATCCCTGGAATAAGAAAATGAAACAGATCAAACATTCGTTCGCCTATGTATTACATGACAGATGCAGATGAGATAAAGAATTGAATCTCTCACAATGAAGATTGAGGAAGTGCAGCAAAGGACATACAGTTTGTATACAAATGGTGAAGTGTTAGATTTAGTGTTTCTTGGTTCCCTTGTGAAAAAAGAAAGATATGGCTATAGGGGAGGATATGTAAATATGGGGTGTGTGTGTGTGTGTGTGTGTGTGTGTGTGTGTGTGTAATATACAATGTATACTTAACATGTATATATATTACATAACATATGTATATAATATATATGGCTATGCACATACATAAATACACACATATATAAAACTGGATGATTGGTTATATATCTGTTTTCCTAGTTTGATTTTATAACTTTTGATACAGCTTTGTCCCAACTAGTGCTTTAAATAATGATTTGGCATAGTCCAGAATAAAATGATATCCAATTCTGAGGAGCTTGGTTCTGAAAATTGAAACTCTATTTACACATTCAGGTTGGTTAAGGGTAGGATGGAAAAATCATTGAAGTTGGAAAGTTGGGAAGGAGAAGAACTTTACTGAGTTGATTAAAAACCCGAGTCTTTACTGTATTCAACATTTATGTTAGACTGTCAGGTAGAAATATGCCCCTAAAAGGCATCACTTCTTTTGCAATCTGCCCTGAAATATCTGATAGGAAATGAGAAAACATTATGGCTTCCTGGTAGCAAGTCCAATTACAAATGACTCCAGAGCCCTCTGCAATGTGACCTGACTCTAAATGGTCCTGTAGGATTGTCATCCAGTTTGCTGGCCCTCTGCTTTCTGCCTACTCACATGTAATTGGGAAATGGAAGCTACTTATCTGTCTTGTTGATGGCTCTGTGCTCATTTGATAACAGTTGCTCCACAAGTGCACAAGAAGGAAAGTGCATTTGCTGTAGCTATAAATTCACTCACTGGAGTGGGTAAATCATGGCTGTTGCAACTGGACAAATAGACATTGGGAAGAGGGGATATGGGCAACTGGATTTCTTTTTTCTTAAAAAAAAAAAAAGCAATATAATAAACCTCTTCCTTCACCTTCCTTACTTGACTTCTATTATCTTATTCATGAAAAGTGCAGATAAAGAAAGAAATAGGGGAATAGCATTGAGGGAGTAAGAAAGATGCAAACATTTGTATTCTTGGCAGAAGGACAATCTAAACTAAACATCAGGAGTAGATTTCACTCTCTTGATCCAGTTATCCTTCACGAATTCTCCTTCTGTCCTCTGAGATTCTCTCTTCCTACTATCCTGTTACTGTACCCGAAAATGCTTATTTTTGTGCTTTTCTCTGACAGTCAGGCTATAGGGAATCAAGGCTTATTTTGCAGTACAATCCTGCATTGGGCCCATTTCATGCTGATCTGGTGAACTGCAGCTTTGTGAATATTCACTGTGTGTGCCTGGCCAAGGGAACAGATTTTCACAAGCTGAGCAGGCAGTAAAGGAGTCCATTTAGGGGTAAGAATTGAATGTAGGGGTTTTATGTTTTTGTACATTTTTTATGAATTATAAAAGATAAATGAACACAAAACCACATCTGCAAATAATCAGGAAGATCTAAAAACATGTTTAGAGACTTGAAGAGAAGGATTTTCACCTCAGAAAGCATCGAGGGGTATTTTTTTTAGAGTGCTGTCACAGCCATAAAAGCAAGGATTGTGCATCTTTTATTAGCACTTCTGATTTAGAAAACTGAAAAGCACTTTGACTCATATGTGAAAATGAAAATACCCAAACCAAAACCTCTTTCTTTTTAGTAATAAGGCTTTGTCTACTACTGAGGGTTGTTTTACATTGTTTTGGTTTTTTTTTGGCATATTAGTAACAAAACTTTTTCTTACAAACTTAAGCAAATGCCATTATTTGTGTCTTCACAAGAATGCTTTATTTCTTAAGAAAAAAGAGGAGTAGGATTAGGTGGATCTATAGGCAGTTGTTACTTCAATAACTAGAAATTCTTTGAAGAATTCAAATCATTGTTTTCTAGTCAATATAGTATGAGAGCATCAGAATACTAAGAATAAAATTTGGCAATTGGAAATCATATAACCTTGATAAATCCTTTACAATTTAATGTTACAAACTACCTGGGCTTCTTTCACACATGGCTAAAATGGGCATTTTGAGTCTCATTTTACATCTGAAGTTTTATAAGATGAAGGCCCCTGCCCAAAGCCACAGACAGAGCTGGGATTAAAATGATTGAGTCCTTGCTCGTGGTCTTGCCTTTCTCTTCACTTGACAACACATCATCCAGCAAAGGAGCAAATCAATAATAATGAAAACTTCCTCTTTCTCCCTGGAGTGTTAAAGAGAACAGGTTCACAGAGCAATATCTATAGCAGCACCGGCTGCTTGTTGACCAAGACCTTAGCCATTTTGGTGTAGATCAGCGGAGCTATTTAGGACGGCTAGCCAGGGGATGAAAACGGCAGTAAATAATGAGAACTGCAGAGAGTCCAGCCCTGTGGGTTAAGCATAGGCCATCTTAGCCTCGACACCAATTGGCTATGTGGCTTTGGGCTAATCACATAATTCCTCTGTACCTTATCTTGGCCACAAGCAAAATGGGACATGGAGGCGGACAATCTTGCTGTCCACAGTTATGGTATTAAATCAATCTCTGTGAACTACTTTCAAAACACAGGTGCTGGGGGTGATATTTTCTGTATTGATTTTCATTTTAAATCAAGTTGGCATTTAAAAAATCTTTATTAGGGGATTTATTAATGTCTAACATATTTGGGATAAAGTATGATGGTTTGAAAACAATAATGAGCATAAGTGAGATCCATATGTCGAATACAAAAATGAATTAAAAGATTTTTAAGTACTAAAAGGAATTTTTTTCCCTAGAATAATAGCAGCTTTAATGAAGTTTCAGTCTAACACAAATTTCCCTGAATCAAATTCCTACCTGTTTTTTCAGTAAAGTTCCTTACAGTTCACTCCATCCCAATGTTTCTTTTACTTACTGTAAGGTCTGTTCCTTATATTGAATTAGGCTACATTTCAGTGCTCTGCCTGCAAGCCTCAGATGGTGGGCCACTGAAACATCCACTTGGCCATTGCCATGTCCATCTTTTGGAGGCAATCTGCCCAGGTTGCTCTCTCCCAGTGTTTCTTGATGTTCAAATGATCCCATTGGCTAAAGCCAGTGTTCCTGTATGTAACTTCTTCCTTTCAGCCTCCACAGATTTCCATGGGTAACGGGTCCCTTAGTCTCTACCTCAAATTCTTCACTTCTTTGGGGCTTAGCAAACATTCTCTATGTAAAGGTGGAAGCAGAGTTAGGAATCTTTTGTTCTTACCTCTCCTTCTAGTAATTTTGTGCAAAATTCCTCCATTTTTCTTCAACCAGAATGCCAACTCATGCCTTTCTACTTCAATGGAAGTCTGTACAGGAAGTCCAGGAACTTGATCTAGCAGTCCTGCAAACTGAGTCCATGTTTGGGCTTAGAAGGGATTTGCCCCAGATATTGTCATTTCCCCCTTTTCCTAGGCGTTAGGAAGTTGTAGAAAAAGTGAAAAAGCCATATTTTTCATAATTGGTATTTAAAAAACATTTTCTCTTAAGATTGTAGCTTGTAGTTCTCACTTCGTTCTTTCTGGGATCCACTCATTTTGACTCCTAATAGTTATTTATGCCTAAAATAATTGTTTAGAAAAGCAAATAATATGGATTTTGTTAGGCTGAGCTATAGGTACTTTATAATATTCAAATGTTTTTTAATCTACAAAAATGATTTCATGTACAGTGGCCTAAATGCTTTTATTCTTCCTGAAAATTACTTCCTTTCTAAAGTCCTTAATTGAAAAAGAAAAAAAAAACAATTTATCTGTGGTTAAAAAAATTACTTTATTCAGATTGGATGGACTGAACCAGTCTACTAGCTGTAATCCTGTTTCCTAGAATATTTGATTAAGGTTTTTGGCCAAGAAGTACATATTTCCCGATCACCAAACCTAGGCACTGTCAAGTCTTGTCTGTGTGTAAATATCTGGAACTCTCACAGATATAGAAAGTATATTTTGCCAATTTTCTGTTTTGTAAAGAACTCCAGGTCTGAACAGGACACAGCAGAACATTTAGCTCATATATCTCATTTTTCAAAGGAGAAAACACCAGTGCAGAAAGGATTATTGCTCAGTTCAAAGTAACTCAACTATAATAGCTGGTCAGATGAAGCAGGGGTGTGGGGAGAGGATGAAGTTGAAGGATTATGGAACCAGGAGTCAATGGCAAAGGAGGGAGCCCTACAAGCGTTGCCTAAAAATGCATAAAGTTGACACACGTTAGATAGTCCACATGAATCCCCACTCTTACCAAGCTATAGTAGAGATTGGTGGGGTTACTGCTCCACTTTGGAAACACATCCACACACCCCCTCAGGTTTCACAATATCACTGTATGATTTGTTATGCCCTTCAAGACCTCCTTGGGTATTCATTCTGATCTCGCTTGGACTATATAAAAAATGTTGTACATGTCAAATGAGCAGCAGAGACACTCCTACAATGTTGGGCAGTGGAAAATTGTAGCATTTGTAGTCAGAACTGACTACATGTCTCAGGACAAAGACAATTTGACATCTGACCTTTTCTATACTTGCTATTGAATGTTGGTGGCTCAGGTCTCACAGTTGTACAGATGCAAGTAAATTTTAGTTCGGTGGATAATGGGAGCACCAAGAGTGTAGGTCTACTTTAGTCATGAGCAAGCTAGGTAGGAAAGAGAAAAATGTGACAGTGAGTACTCTGAGTACTAACGATGGTCAGTTCATGGTGGTTTCCTGGTTTCTAGGAATAAAGTGCTCAGAAGTATTTCTGAAACCATATTGCCTGGCCCCAAGATGAGTCTCCTAAAATACTGTCTCCTTTCTTCTTTTGACAGAAACCTTAACTATAATTTTTTAAATGGTGTTTTTCAAAGAAATTATCCTGCTGATTTATCTTCTTCTGTGTAACTCTTAGACCTGTCAGAGTTATAGGTTACAAAGTTTCCCTCTCTACCTATCTCATTTTCAACATAATAATTGCCTTAAAATCTTCATTCAATAAGTAGGATTTTTCTTATTTTGGTGAAGTCCTTTCACTACAGCCTCCATCCTCATCTGCGTGTTTCTCCAATTATTTGTTACTTGCCTAAGATATGCATTAAGTTAAACCTGCTAGAATGTGAGCCTTGCGGACCTAACAAGTTGGAGCTGTCAGTTGCTGTGGGTTCTGGGATGATTCCAGCAGCCTGTCTGCTCATTTTCAAAAGAAAACACATTATCAGCAGAGTTGAAGCTGGTCTCCTTAGAAAAATAAACAAATCTCTGACTGCTCTTATAAAACTCACAGATCTTGTCAGAGTTAGTTCGATGTTGCTGACAGATCATCAATTAGAGGGTGCATGTGTGAAAACAAATGTGGGAAGTGATTGGTGTGTGGCTTTTCACGGGGGTGACATGGTTCTCACCAGATTGGGAGACAAAGTGGAATCCATTTTATACTCAACTTTGGCTGAAATGTGGCAGTGCTAGTTTTCAAAAGAGCAGGGATTAATTTACTAAGACTTATCACCTCTTCCCTTCAACCCATGTCTATAGATTCTAGAAAAGTGTCATCACTAAAATCAGTTAATATCATATCTTGTCCTTACTTAAGCATATTATTATTTATCTCCATAATTTGTATTAGTTCTGTTAGAGGAATAGGACATGATTTAGACAGCTCTGCTACTTGGACATTAATTAGATTCATGCCTAGGGGTGCCTGGGTGGCTTAGTCGGTTAAGCGTCCGACTTTCGCTTAGGTCATGATCTCGCGGTTCGTGGGTTCGAGCCCCGCATCAGGCTCTGTGCTGACTGCCAGCTCAGAGCCTGGAGCCTGTTTTAGTCTGTGACTCTCTCTCTCTGACCCTCCCCTGCTCACGCTCTCTCTCTCTCTCTCTCCTAGAAATAAATAAAACATTTAAAAAAATAAAATTAAATTAAAAAAAAATTAGATTCATGCCTAGTACAGAGTAAATGGCTTTGATTTGCCAAAGGATGGCTTTAGGGCTTATTGGTGGTTATTCAAACTATTTCTTTACATCTCTATCTCTATGTCTATTTCTATCTCTGTCTATTTCTCTATCCTCTGTCATCAGGATAATAACTTATCTAATCTTAGAACTCTGGTTTCAACATCAATAAAGTGGGGATAATAATAACAATTTTACAGTCTGTTGTTAGGCTTAGAGAGTCCTGGGTTAAAACACAACAAACACACAAAAACTTCTTTAGTGCTTGACACATAATGGTTGTTATTGTATGTAACAATACAACAATACAATATTGTTTGTAACAACAACAACAACACTATCAACCATTTATTAAGAATTTTGTCATTAGAATTCAATGATGAGAGACACTGCCCTCAAAAGTTTAGGAATGTACAGCTTTGTAGCCCAGATATATTTTGAGCCATTTCCACATGTTAAGCTACTAGAAGTACCACAAGGATTCCTCATAACAAAGTCTGAGGCATGGACCTCAGAATTTAATCATAAGGCCATATATAGAGGTATCAGTAAAAATAATCTGCCAAAAGGTTTTTGAGTCTAGTAAATGAAAGTATCTTTAGGGAAAAAAATGACTTTATAGATGTTTTGCCTGAGTTTTCACAGAATGTTAGTTTCAGAATGACTATATTCCTGCTCTTTAAAAGAGTGATTGAAGGACAGAGTTTCAAAATTGTGTCAGCAAGAGAGATTTCAGGCTTTGTAATCTTCAAATCTTCTACCATCTATTATCACTCACTGCTTATCTTTTCTTTGTTTCTTTTCCCAGGAAGGATGAATGTTTCAAACAATACACAAGATGATGTATAATTACTCATCAGTGATTTAGAATATGAAAGCTGCTTTTAGATATCCATCAGAGACTTATGATATCAACAGGCTTGTACATTTAGAGATTTTTAAAGAATATAAGATAAAACTGAGTATTTGGGGGCATACTTTTCAATTACAGTGATAACATCTATTAGAAGAAAATAAGTCCAATGCATGGGTTAAAAATTGAAAATGTAATTAAATTATATCCTTGCTTTGCTCATTTTTCATAAACGAATTTAATTTAGTGGAACATTTTTCTTTGAGAGCAGGAAAAATTAAATTTATTCAGGACAGAAAGATATTAAGGGGACCTATATAGCCACTTAGCTTTAATATTGGTGGTTTTAAACTAGTTTTAGTTTAAACCCTGTATTTGGTCAATAAATCACATTATTGAGACTTCCTTAGTTTGAATGTATGTAAAGTCTGTGTGGAGCATTTCTGAGGTATGATATATTTTAATAATTTCCATCAGTATTACTGAAAAGGTAAAAAAATAAGATGGTCTAGTTGTTCTGCACAGTTTAATTAAACCCATCACAAAGGTAATTGAATATGTAAATATTTCATTGAGTAATAAACTTCACACAAGGAACTCTTCTAACAGTTGGTAATATTGAACTTGGTGACACTGCAGGTTCATCAGAGAGCTAATCTATGTGAATGATGGTGTCTCTTAGAAGGAACAATGAGCTTAAAATAGAAATAAAAGTAACCTGAAAGACTGCTTAGGGCTTAAATTGGACTCTTTTCTTGGACTACGTCTGATTTATACCTATTTCTTTTTGAGAGTGTAATTGTAATTCTTAGCATCTCTGCATTTGCCAGATAAAAAATAGCAGTATGCTATTGGAGATGCAAATGTCTTTATATAGAAAAAAAAAATTGGCCTCATTGAATTACAGCCTAATTTACAGGACTTTGACCTACACATCTGGATGTGGTGTTTGTTTTCAGGTAGGTAACTGATAAATAACAGATACATCTTTGTTTTTATCAACCTAGATCTATATCCTACAGCCATCATTCACTTGCCTAATTGAACTTAATAAAGAATCTTCTTTGGATCCCAAAGAAGGAAACCAATGTTAGACTTACCCTATTTTAATAATTCCTTTCTGTATTATCTTTTACTGTTTCTTAACACCCAAATCTTGAGCAGTGTTTGTAATCCAGAAACCCATCAAATGGTATAACCTACATAAATTGCTTTAGCTCCCTCCTGAGCTACAACTGAAATATCTGCCAATGTGCTTTGTAGGGGAAATAGAGCTGAGGAAAGCGAGTACTCAAAAGAAGAGATGCCAGTTTCCAGCTGTAGAGTATAATGGAAGTTGCAGACTCTCAGTCCCTTTCATTTGGCTATGGTTGTATTAGAGATTGATGGGGTCTCATTTTGTCTGCCATTCATCCTCTTACTGTGCCCATTGCTTGTATTTTAATATCATATTTGGTTTTGCATTAAAGGTTTCATATGAAGGGGCACCTGAATGGCTCAGTTGGTTAAGCATCTGATACATGGTTTCGGCTCAGGCCATGATCTCATCATTCATGAGTTCAAGCTCTACATTGGTCTCCGCACTGACAGTTTGGAGCCTTCTTGGGATTCTTTCTCTTCCTCTCTCTCTGCCCCTACCCTGCTCACACACAAACTCTCTTTCTCTCAAAATAAATAAACTTAAAAAAAAAAGTTTTCTTATGTAATTCAACAGTTGGTATGGAAGCACTAATCTTATTTCCAAACTGATAACATTTGGAGTTCCTGCTACATAATGGTTAAAACTATAATATGCAACCATAATTGGTTTGGTAACTGTCTTGTAGGCTGCATGATGTTTGTTGAAAAATCATTCCCTTTCAGAGAATGTATTTCATAGCCTTTCACAGTTTGGTTAAAAGTCAAGGATAGAAAGGCAAGAGATATAAGTAGGTATCATTCAAATTTTAACATGGTTTCAACAAGGTCTTAGAAGTCTTGACTCTAACCATTGATAGAGAGCTATAAATATGGAGCATAGTCACCGTTGGGAAAAATCACTCTACAATCTCTAACTCTTGGTTGTTAGTCTATAAAATGACACCCACATTGTAGAATTAATGAGAGTGTTAAAAAGACAATCAATTTAAAGAATCAGTTTCAGGCATATACAAATTAATAAATGGCAGTTATTGTTATATATTTTGATCTTTCTAGAAATAGAAGTTTTAGCTTTCTTGGATCTAGCAGAACTTGAGTTAAAAATCCTCCCCTCTTCCCACCTCCACCCCATTCCCCCCAATTCCCATTTCCAGCAGTTAGTCTGTCTTGTATTTCTTTTTAGATTTGCAATCTGGGATTCACTTTGCACTCAGAATGCTTGATGAACTAGGAAATATTAATAAAACTGCTTCTTATTCACCTCCTCAACGTCAAAATGTAACAGACTGATTAAAGAGAAAGAAGACATGAATAAAATGACAGAATACACATTAAATTTTAATCACTACACGTTCATCTAAGACATGTAGCTGACATGCTGAAAGGAATTATATTTAGGTCAGGGAGATCTCAATGTTGCTTAAGAAGCTGGGTGAATTCATCCAGTTAGTGGAAAGGTAGTGGCAGGATTAGGGCATGAAGAATACAAATATCTTTCTGCTGCTTCATCGTTTAGACTTTTTAAGCTCCACACAAAGCTGGATGGTGTTTTGATGTTTGTATATTTGGAATAAAAATGTGTATGAAATAAAACAAAATACAACCCTTACTGGGGTAGAATCCCTTGGTGCCCATATAATTTAGCTGAAGAAAAGACCCCAGAAAGTCTATGTGTGAAGAAATACCTGAAATAGCCCTTATCTGTCAGAAACAAGCTGTAAGATGAATTTCAAGCGACAAAATGTTTATTATGGAATGCTAAGCTATCAATTAGTGTGAAATTGTACATTTTTTGGCCATGTCATTTAATTTATTCTTCAAAGAAACTGACACGTTTGTCAGAATGAGACATAAGGTTATTTTAACTGTCTACCTAAAAGTGTTCAAATTCCTTAGTATAAAATTTAATAGGATCCACAACTGAACCCAACTTGCCTTCCAGCCCACTTCTCTTTTTTACAGGTCTAGTCATTTATTTATCCATCAGTCTACCACTGTTCTCAAACTCACCCCTTCAGTTAGAGGAGGATGGGGATGAGCAGTGCATGCTAGAAAAACATACCCCTGTTTATTTATCAAAGTGTGTGTAGCCCTCAAGGCTCAACCCAAATACTATTGCATGCTAAAATTGTTTCTCCTCTCTCTTTTCTGTTTATCTTGTAGGAAAAGAGTAAGTAGTTTCTCTTTTTAAGCCTATCAGTTGTAACTTATTACTTTCTATATTTTATAATAATTATTAATGTATATTTCTTCCAAATCTCTAAAATAATGTGCTTCTGAGGACTAACGGATCCTGTCTTTTTATTATTGTATACATCATAGAACTCTGCTAACATCATAGAACCTCACTAACAAAGTCATCCATTTATATATTCATCTAGTGATTTACTTATTACTCAATAAACTCATGTTTTATGAATGTTTCAAGTCCTTGTGGATATTAAGTTGAAAAGGAGAGAGAGACTAAGATAGAGAGGGGACAGAAGCCCAGTTACAGAGATAGAAACAGAGACACAGAGTTCTTGTTATGAAGAGGTAATACTCTAGAGAGAGACTACACATGTTGTCATGTAATGTTTTATGTTCAATGATATTTGAGACAAGCAAATGGTTCAGTAATGTAGGAACAAAGATATTCCTAAGAGATGAAGAGAGAGAGAGCTGAAGGGTTAGAGATGTGGTATGAAGCCCTGTATACTGTATAGTATTTGGATTTTATCCTAGAGGTGATTGGAATTTGCTGAAGAGTTTTAAGTTCCAAAGATATACTATTTAATTATTTGAAGGATGTTTCTTAGGAATCTGATCATTGAGATAGTGAGTCCAGTTTAAATGTTGAGGTTGAAAGCAAAACATGAATAATAAATAATAAAGTGGAATCTAGGAAAGTAGCAACAGTGATAGAAAAGAAGGAATAGATTTGGAAGTTAATTTTTATGAATGCCTGGGAAAGTCCAGTCATTGATTTGATATGGGAGAGATAGTGATGAAAGAATTAGGGATGACTCCTAGGTTCCTGGCTTAGGCAACTTCACAGTAACATTAATGGAGAAGGGAAATATAGTAAGAGGAGTAGATTTGGGAAGAGAAAGAATGAGTTTTTGTTGTTGTTTGTTTGTTTATTTATTTAGAGAGATAAAAAGGTAGTTGGGGGAGGGACAGAGAGAGAGGGAGAGAGAGAATCTCAAGCAGGTTTCATGTTGTCAGCACAGAGCCCAACACAGGGCTCAGTCTCATGAACCATGACATCATAACCTGAGCTAAGATAAAGAATTGGATGCTTAACTGACTGAGCCACCCAGGCATCCCAAGAATGAGTTAGTTTTAAACCAAATGAGGAGTGTGTGTTTGTGTGTGTGTGTGTGTGTGTGTGTGTGTGTGTGAGAGAGAGAGAGAGAGAGAGAGAGAGAGAGAGAGAGAAGAGAGAGAGAGAGAGAGAATCCCAAGCAGGTTTCATGCTGTCAGCACAGAGCCCAGCACAGGGCTCAATCTCAGGAACCATGACATCATGACCTGAGCTGAGATCAAGAGTTATATGCTAACTGACTGAGCTACTGAGGCATTCCAAGAATTAGTTTTAAATCAAGAGAGAGAGATGGAGATTGAAAGTCACTGGAATTAAACAGTTCAAACAACTGTAAAGTTATGATCCAAAGTGGCTTATTCACAGGAATGTTTAAGGCTACTAGCAAGGTAAGAGTTGTTGGGTAAATGGAGAAAACTGTAAGCCAATGGTAAAAATTCTTGGGAGAAAGTGTGTATATTATCTGGAGGTAATCCATGAAAGGAACATGGAATATGTGTGTCACCAAATTCGCCAGAGTAGTGGAAGTTTTTAGCACTACCATTTCTTGGTTAAGAATTGGGTCCCAAGATTTTTGTTATGAAAAATGCAAATATCCTACCTAGGACAAAAAATGCATTGCCAACCACCACTTTAGCATCAATGATGGACTCTGATAAAAGAAGCCATAAAAAAAATAAGGAAACTTACAGTCTTTGAGCATCTGTTACATAATATCACATATATTGCACAGTCAACTTTAATTTTTTATTATCTTGTAGAGATGAAAAAATATATTCCAAGTGGTCAAATGACCTGTCTAATATCATACCAGAAGTAACTCAGCTCCTAAGATAATTCTCTTTTAATCCAACAGCATAATAATAGTAAGAATGACAACAGTGTTGGTAAATACCATTTTTCCAGGCACTGTGTATCAAATCTCATTCTGTGTGCCTTATATGCCATATCTTATTTGGTTCTCTTGACAGCCCTAACAATAGACATTATCTTAATTTAAAATAAGAAACCTGAGGCTCAGGGGGATTGAATAACATGAATGTTATCATACAGCTAATAGAAGTGGTCAAATACAGATTCAAACACAGATGCAACTGACTTCTCAGCTTGAGTTCTAAACTATTATACATTTTGCTTCCATGGCTTATAACTCCTAAATTAAAAACCAAGAGGTTACAAGGTGATTTTATAAGCTTAATGATTCAATATATTGACAGCATCCTATTATTTAATATATAGTTAAGAAATTGTTTTAACAATTGAATCATTGCCAATGCCGGCTCTCATTATGCCCTCATTGCCCTTCCCTGAAGAAAATTCACAGCATATCTAAATAGAATATTGTATCTTATAATAGAATCCTGTCTTCAACTGGTAACTCTTCTGAATCTCATTAGGAATGTCTATTTTAATCAGGTGTCTATCTTGATTCATCAAATGAAGGAACCATATTAAATAGTTTTGTGACAACTCAAAGAAGATAAAGTTGATTTGCAGTTGCACTTAGAATTGCCATTATGCTCTCTTCTTGGAGTGACTAACATTCAAAGCCAAAGGGTTAGTTGTGCTGGAAAGCCCTGGACCATGGCTTTTCAGTTGTGAAAAGATGCAGCTGAAGCAAGTTGTTATATTAGAACAAAACATAAAAATACGAGAGAATGTGGAATGATGACATTTATGGAGTAAATCATATTAATTATTTGCCAATCAATCCAAAGTGAATTATATTTAAAGGCAGGATAGCTGAGCAGACAGTCAATTAATTCCAAATAGATGGAGCCTGACAACATTTGTTCTTTTCTTTCAAGATGGCTAATGAATAACATAATGGTTCCCTAATAAATAGCATATTTCATTAGGACATGAAATATATGTAAGAAATTACCATGCTTAGTGATTACCATCCTAGATCTAGAATCAAGAATCAGAAGATTAAAAGGGGGACCTGGGTGGCTCAGTTGGTTAAGCGTCTGACTCTTGGTTTTGGCTCTGGTCATGATCTCACAATTCATGGGATATAGTCCCAGGTTGGGCTCTGTACTGACAGTGCAGTGCCAACCTGGGATTCTCACTCTTCCTTTCTCTCTCTCTACCCCTCCATGCTGCTTCTCTCTCTCTCTCTCTCTCTCTCATTCCTCTCTCAATAAATTAAAAAAAAAAAAATTAACAAAAACTAAAGGTAGGTAGTAAGCCAGCAGTAAATCTGAGAACCATAAAGTAATCTCAGTGCATTCAGAATGTATATATTACACATCATTGCCAAGCTATAATACTTCCATCCCAATGTGTTCATACTAAATGTTTTCACCTCTGTTGCCAAGGGGTGAGAGAGAACACTTAGTGCTTTTAAAGGTTTTTGTTTTGTTTTGTTTTGTTTGAAAGAGAGAGAGAGATAGCAGGGGAGGGGTAGAGAGAGAGAGGGAAAGAGAAAGAGAATCTTAAGCAGGCTCCGCAGTGGGCTCAGTCCCACAAACTGTGAGTTCATGACATGAGCCGAAATCAAGAGCTGGATGCTTACACGACTGAGCCACCCAGGCGCCCCTGTGTTTTTAAGTGTTGTCAAACCTTACAAATTCGAGTTTTGCTTAAATGGTAAATGTTATATTCTTATTATCAGGTTGTCCTTTTTACAAGTTATACTTTAGTCTTTTGTTCCATTTAGGTAGGAATTTTTTAGTAGTCTCCAAGACATTTTAAATGATACCTGGTATACTTAATAAACCCATAATTAATCCCATGGTGGGGGTGTATTTAATTGGTATTTATAATTTTTCACTTGATAATATTTTCAGTTTATAGATCATTGTTCTCCCAGTGGTATCAGTGAGTCATTATTTTGCACAGCACAGTGTTTTTCTTGTTATAAAGGGAGAGAGAACACCTGTCAATTCAAATGCATTATGCATGATACCTATAAAGCTTAGACAAATTAGGATTGAAATCCAGAATTATCAAATGGAGACTCCACCTACATTGGGAAAGAAAGACTTAATTAGATGAAAACTGCAATATTATTTAGCTATATTAGTTATCTATTGCTGATGTAACAAATTGCCACAAATTGACCAGCTTAAAACAACACCCATCTATTACTGCAGTTTCCATAGGTCAGAAATCTTACACAGTGTGGCTCAGCTGGTTCTTGGCTTGGTCTCACAAGGCCAAAACCAAGGTTTCAGCAGGTGGCATTCTTTTCTGGAGGCTCTAGGGAAGGATCTTCTTTCAAGTTCATGCAGGTTATTGACAGAATTAATTTCCTTGCAGTTGTAAGATGGAGGCTCCTATTCCCTTGCTAGTTGTCAAGTAGACTTTGTCCTTAGTCTGTAAAGGTTTTCCACATTCCTTAGCTTGTGTTCCCTTTCATCCTCAGAGCTAGTGATGATGAATCAGGTCCTTCTCATAGTTCATATCTGTCTGACTCTTCTGCCTCATCTCTCTGTTGCCTTCCTCTCCCATAATATTTGTCTGACTGACTCTTCTTCCTTCCTTTTATGCTCCTAAAGGCTCATGGGACTAATAATACAGATTAATTTTTCCATTCTTATACTTTGGTGATTAGTAACCTCAATTGCATATGCAGTTTTCTTCACAGAAGTAGTTTTGACTGAATAACTAGGTGATTGGACTCTTGGGGAGACATTGCTTGAATTCTACCTAAGACATCAGCTATTTCAGTTTTATTAAGGCAACAAGAAGAAACATGCAAGGGGTTCTTTGAAAAGAGTCCTGTTTTTGGAGAAAAACATAGTTTTAGTGTTCTTTTTGTAACTATGGGAACTAAAAAAATAAGACTTTAAAGTATGTTTTCCCTCCTTCCTACCATCCATCCTGTTCTAAAATTGATCACATATTGGGTAGTATACACCATTTCACACCTACTTAAAGAAACTAGTCATTTTGAAGTATTACACATTTAATCATGTGAATTGATCAGCTTAAAATGGCAAGTTAAAGTAGCCTCCAAACGTGAAGACTTTAAACTGTACTTCACTCAATGTAAAGCATAACTAACTAAAAATAACAGAAATTCTGCAGAAAGAAAATGAAAGGAAGATAAAGGGGAAGAAAAAAAATTAAGGAATAGATGCCTATTCTGACATTGATAGGTGATACACAAATGGCTTTTCCAGTGCACATTGAGCTCTTCACAAAATGCCAACTCTCTGTTTGATTTAGTGTCTGTACCAGTAGGGCAGTAGCCTATTAAAGTTTTCGTGGATTGATGATGCCTTGTTTTAATAGCTCATTGTTGTTGTTGTTTATTGTTGTTGTTGTTTATTTGGGAAAAAAGTCTCTCTTGAGTAAGCTCCATAGCATGGAACAGTTCATGTTTCCTAAAAGGGTTCTCATGTTGTAATTGATTGTTCCTGTTCCTGCAGAAGTGTCTTTATTTTTATTTTCATTTTTCATTATTTTTTAAAATTTTGTTGCTCTTCTTTCTGAGTTCTCTCAGCTGACATTCTACTCTTCTCTTACATATCACTTTTGGCAGTGACTGTCACTTGTTTCCTGTTGCTGTTTTTATCTCTGGTGCTATCTGTGATCCCTGACATATCTGCCTTTTGCTGCTGTTTTTCTTCTCTACACCCTTCTTATTACCTGTTTCTTCCTATCATAGCAACTATCTCTGTTTTCCCCCAAAGTTTTGAGTGTAAAAGTTATCCTTAGCTGTCTCCCTTTCTTGTTCATTCAGTTCACAGTGCAGTAATTGAAGTCTACCCTCCTGCAAATCGGTACCTTCCTCAAGGACACCGATGTCATTTAAGTTGCCAAATATGAAGAAGGGGAAACATAGTTGGGGAGAGGGAGTGAGGCAAACCATGAGAGACTCTTGAATGCTGAGAACAAACTGAAGGCTGATAGGTGTGGAGGGGAGGGGAAGGGGGGGTGATGGGCATGGAGGAGGGCACTTGTGGGGATGAGCACTAGGTGTTATATGGAAACCAACTTGACAATAAACTATAAAAAATTATGGTGGATATTGTTCCAATCTCTCTTTCTGGGTTGCTCAGCTACATTATGAACCCTCTTTCTGTTTCTTAAATGTTGTATTCCATTGGATTCCAATAACATTCTATTGGATTCTCTCTTGCTATTTCTTACTTCTATTCTTATTTCCCACAGTTCTTAGATGATATTATGGATTCTTCGGGTTTCACCGTTCATGCCTTTCGTGGTCACTCCCAAATTGATATCTCTGCATTTATTTATCCATTCCCTGTGGCATAACCCTTGTGTCACAGGTTGACTTTTACAGGAGCAAATTCGGTGAATACAACTAGATGTGTAAAATGTTCATTAAACATCAACACTCATGAAAAACAGGAGAGGAAGAGACTTGGCCAGAGAGAAATGTTGGACCCTGGTGCAAGCCTGACAAAGTCCCAGCTGATCATACAGAATGCTCAGAGCAATTACTGCTCTCAGAGGAGTCGTGCCTTGGCTAAGAATGGTCAGGTTTTTTAAAATTTCACTCTGGTCAGTCATTGGGTATAAGCCATGCTGGAAAGAGTGAGATCCTGGATGGCTCTGCAGCTGAGACAGGCCCTGAATGGCTGAAGGCCATCTACTGATAGCATTCCCTATGACTGGGCAGCAAGTCTTTCTTTGAAGGAAAGAAGGTGGGTTGCACATCAATCACCATGTTGATTGTCCCTCCTAAATATTTCCTAATTAACTCATATAACATATTCCTGATATCATTAGAGGTCTCCACTTCCTCTTGGTTGAAATTAATTTAAGTCTCTCCAGTTAATTTATAAAGTCAAGAAAATTTATTGAGTGCCTAATAAATCCTAGACCCTATTGTAAACACTGGGGATTCATTAGTTCACAAAACAGACAAATTTTACCCTAATGGAGCTTACATTTTAAACAAATCATCAAATATACAATGTTTTAGGAGGTGGTAACCTCCTTTTTCTCCTGTTCCCATATGTCCATGGAAGAACTGAAAATAGTGTGACTCTCTCTAGAAGTGCCTAGGTGGCTCACTTGGTTAAGTGTCCAACTTATGCTCAGATCAGAGCTCTATGCTGACAGCTCAGAGCCTGGATCCTGCTTCTGATTCTGTTTCTCTCCCTCTCTCTGCCCCTTCCCTACTTATGATCTCTCTCTCTCTCTCTCTCTCTCTCTCCTCTCTTCTCTCTCAATATAAATAAACATTAAAAAGAAAGATAGTGTGATTCTCCTGGCCTCTCTCTCCACAATGGAGATTAGCTCTTTTTCTTTCTCAACAGCAGAGCACTGGGAAGCAGCCCTGTGGTTAAGTATATCTGCACAACAGATCCAAACTAAACTGACCTATGAAATGGAAAAGGAAGGAGTAGAGGACCCAAATATTGGCTTTATCAGCAATGCAATTGACATTTTGAAATTAAGTTATCTTTTTCTTGTGTTTTAACTCTCAATTTGATCTAGGTCTGGCAGTCTAAGTAATAGGTATTATATTTTATAGTCTCTAAAATTCTATAATATGTCAGGTGGAGATGAACGCTATGAAGAATAATGAAAGCAGGGTAGGTTGATGGGAATAGGTGGTGGCTACTTTGTATAGTTTATCAGACGCTACATCTCTGAAAAGGTGACAATTTAAGAAGAAAGCTTCTTTTTTAAATGTTTATTTTTATTTTTGAGAGACAGAGAGAGCAAGCATGGGGGGAGGGGACAGAGAGAAGGGGACAGAGGATCCAGAGCAGGCTCTCCACTGATAAGAGTGAGCTGGATGTGGGGCTCGAGCTCATGAACCATGAGATCATGACTTGAGCTAAAGCTGGATGTTCAACTGACAGGGCCACCAAGGTATCCAAGCAGAAACCTTCTTGAAGTGACTTGAATT
The DNA here is from genome assembly GCF_008692635.1 of Crocuta crocuta. Classification (NCBI taxonomy): domain Eukaryota; kingdom Metazoa; phylum Chordata; class Mammalia; order Carnivora; family Hyaenidae; genus Crocuta; species Crocuta crocuta. The sequence goes on from NW_027529554.1 coordinate 2,031,842, forward strand.
CACTGGCTTATGAAAGCCTACACTCTAATCTTAGGTGTTAGTTTATATTCCCCAGGATTTTTCTGTCTTTTACCTTGACTTCCATAGGGCTAGCTCCTTTTTCACACTCAACCACCTTTTCATTTTCACAATGGCAGAAATCACAGCAAGCATTGGTAAATTCTGTTGACTTTACTGGAGGTAGATATGTACTCACATAGATGAGTCACATCATATAACTTTATAGCCTTTAGTGGACTATCTGTTCCTCTCTCCACTTCCTTTCCTCTCCAGATTTTCTGCCTTTGTAAAGTGAAGAATCTTCCACCCATGTACAACGAGAAGCTAACTGACTGCTAGCCCCTAAAATTGGGGTATAGCATGAAACAAGGCTTACCTTCTATCATGCCCAAATATGAAATTATTGCATTTTTCCTCACAGTAAGGCAGGTTTCTCTACGGATAATCCTACAATAGTTATTTAGATAATACTGCTTTCTTCATGACATTTCATAGAAAGAAATTGTGTGTTCTTATTTGAAGTTATTTCACAAATACACCATTTAAATCATAGGTGAGGGGGCTCAAGGCACAAAATTGAATTCTAGAATTTACATGCTCTCAGTCAACCATTAAGTTTTCCTGGAACTAGAGAATATTCTAAGACACAGATATTCCATGGTTAAAACTGGAGTCTCAGGGGCGCCTCGGTGGCTCAGTTGGTTAAGTGTCCGACTTTGGCTCAGGTCACGATCTCACGGTTTGTGGGTTGGAGCCCCGCGTCGGGCTCTGTGCTGACAGCCAGCTCAGAGCCTGGAGACTGTTTCAGATTCTGTATCTCCCTCTGTCTCTCTGACCCTCCCCTGCTCATGCTGCCTCTCTCTCAGAAATAAATAAGACATTAAAAAAATTTTAAAAAAACCCTGAGGAGTCTCAGGCAAACTCATTGGTTTTCAGGTTTCCTTTGACTTGATTCCGAAGTCTCCTGCTTGTGGACTATGAAAAGACTCCTTGAAAGCCACATTTTGAGTACAGTTTCTTAGCTCAGGTGTAAGGCTCTGTCTTGGAAAGAGTTGCTTGCCTACTTCCCAGGGGCAAATCCATCCCATTAGGCCTCCTTTACTCTCCGCCCATCAATTAGAGGTCCTCCTGTGTCTCCAGAAGTCTCTACATGCCTTGGGTGACTGGGAGATGTCATTCTCTCTGAGAGGATTTAAAGAAGACTTAAAAAGCAATCAGAAACCAGTCTACCTCTTCTGTCATATATTCTATACTTTCAAAAACAGTGCTTACTGTCATGTTCATGATCTTTCAACACTAGGATAAAATATAACTGGGATATGCCTGTCCTAGTCATCTCCTTCATCTGGATTTATTTCTGTTTTAAGAAGAGAGGTTCCCCTACATGACTTTTCCCTCACCCAAGTTCACTTTCTGATGACTAGGGTAGGGATTTATTATGACTGAATTCCACAAATTAAAAGAAGCCTTTGCATTTTGCTTCCCCAAAAAGAATGGAAAACTTTTTGTTAACAGGGTTTTAATTTCCATCTGTCACCGTGTGGTGACAGACCACCATTCTAGTTATAACTATCCCATAGTACAGAAAAAAAGTGATACATACACTGAGTGACTTGAGCCAAGTTATTAAACTTGCCTATTGCCTTGTTATTAAGCCTACCTGTTTACCCTACTCTCTGACATATTGCTTCACAGGAATATGTCCTCAAAGTCCTAGTCCATAGTGGTCCCAGATCTTCACATTTGAACTAGTGCTTTTAGTTCCAACTTTATTCTTAATTTCCTGCCACCCAATGTTACCTATCTTCAGCTTTATTCCAGAACACAATTATTTAACGTAGACAAACTAGGAGAACTTTTCATGACTCTTAGAAAACTTTAACTTTCCAAGAAAAGTTTTGGGATGTTTGATCCCAGCTCATTGTCTCAAATGAAGCTATATTGTCAAACCACATTCTGTAGCTCTTTATTATACTGATCATTTCAAAATATTCATATGCTAAACATTTTTGCAGGTCTTTCATCCTTCCCTTTATAAGATGGCAACAATTTATTATAGGAATGGATCAGGAATCCTCAACATTAGTGGATTAAAATAATATAATAATGATGATGATAACATTATATCTAAATGTTTTCTGAATGCTTTTTGTAAATCTTCCTTATAGGAGGTTAGTGAAATTGTGATGCTGTTCAAGAGTCTGGCTTGTAAATTTAGTAATGCTGAGTGCTTTATGTTTCTTGGAATTAACACTATTTTGTAAAGAAAACGTTAACTATTTGTCATTATTTACAATGAAATTCCATTATCAAATTACGATAAGTGGATTTCAGAATGATTAAAAGTTTACACACAGATATACACACAGGTATGCCTACATACACGTATGTATAAACACATTCATACACCTACAAAGAACCACTAACTAAGTTAATGAATAGCCCATCTCTTTGACTACAGTTCCAGGGACCAACACGATTCCAGCAACATCTTTTGGCATTTCAGTCTCTCAGTTAAATACCAATTTTTTTTTAATGTTTTATTTATTTCTAGGAGAGAGAGACAGCGTGAGCAGGGTAGGGTCAGAGAGAGAGAGGGAATCACAGACTCTGAAACAGGCTTCAGGCTCTGAGCTGGCAGTCAGCACAGAGCCCGACGCGGGGCTCCAACCCACGAACTGCGAAATCATGACCCAAGTGAAAGTCGGACACTTAACCGACTGAACCACCCAGGCGCCCCTAGAGAGAGAGAATCTTAAGCAGACTCCAGGCTCAGCGTGGAACGTGATGTGGGGCTCAATCTTACCACTGCGAGATCATGACTTGAGCTGAAACCAAGGCAGATGTTTAACTGACTCAGTGACCCAGGCACCCTATAAATATCAAATCTTAACTGAAATCATGGCATGAGCTTTTTAAATTATATAATCATGTCTGTATGATGCTGAAAAAGTATTCTTAGAAGCAGTGTCTTTGCCTTCCTTCCCTACAAACCTATCACTGTGAAGACTTACATGTACACACCTATAATATAAATCACATTTGAATCACACTTTCTTTTAAGCTCTAGAAATAGGATTTATAAGACCTGACAGGCATTTTCTCTTTGTGGACTGAATTTTCTTTTCAATATTTTTGAATGAATGTAATAAGTCTTCAACCAATTTAAACCCATTCTGCCCTATGTCAGATTAGATGATATTTTTCATTAGTTTCTGGTGTCAGTTAATAGCATGGTCTCCAGATAGCCGAGCACACTTTTGCCACCTTCGTTTTTCCTATGACATACTCCAAAGATGCTTCAGTGTTTGTAGAATAAGAATTACTTTTTATTCAAAATTTCTGAGTTAAAACTTATAAAGAAAAAAAAATTAAATTCCAAAATCCCAATCTGTCAAAATGGAATTAAACAAAAGTGAGTCCTTTTGCTTTCAAGGTGCTTAGATTTTAGGATATAAGAAATTATAGCAGTTAAGTAGATGTGAAACTACCAGATAGCACAGAATCTAGGAAAATGGAAAAGAGATCAAATTCTAGGAAATCGTGTTGCTCTGGGAATCATCTACTAGTTTAACTATTCTTCTTCTCATATTTGCTTAACTCTTATTTGTGTGTCATATAGTTTAGTACTTAAATTGTTTTTAATTTTATGCTTCTCCTTGGTTAGGTTATAAGCTCTGGAGGGCAAGGACTATATATAAAACTTTGCTTTCTCCCTCAGCATTGCCTTGCCCAAAGATAAGCACTTAAAAGATGCTTAAAATTCTTACTTAATTGATCTTTCTTTTTTCAAACAGTTTTTCCCCTCTCAGTGGATTAATTGAAATCCATTTGGCAGCAAGTGTGCATGCAACTCTGATCCAAGAAAGGAAAGCCTGGAATGTCTAGAGCTAGTCATTCATCATGATAGAGTGTAGAATCAGTTTCATGTAGTAGACTAAGAATGTCTGATACAGTATATACTAAGTGGGTGACAAGCAGGCCAAATGATAAATGGGGTCATATTACTATTATATGGGAAACTTTGATTAGGAACATATCACCCAGAGTCTTTTATTGCCTTATCCACCCCAGGAAATTGTTCAAAACTATATCAGGTAAAGGCCTTTGTTGAGCAATTGATAGTTACATATTTGGTGCAATAATGAGCCCCCTGTGATTTGTTGCTTTTTGAGTAGTCTTATTAAGCTTTGACTTTCTATGTCAGGCTGTTCTAAGCATCTGCCAACCCAGACTGACATCCCAAAACAAAGTTTAAACCAATTGAATGCTCAGAAACATTGCTATCAGGAGACATAACTGGGGGCTGAACACCATGACCTATATTTGTATAGGATTTTTACAGTGTTGGCAATCTGTCAATTTTATTTTATGGTTAACTACCATGAAATGCTGCAGGAAGAAAGTTTCATTTTCCCCTTCATGGTAGGGCTAAGCCTGTAATGCCACACTTCCAAATCCCATGAGCCCTCTCTTTCTCTTACTGTTTGAATATTTATACTTAAGTTTCCAAGGCAAATTAAACATAAATATACTCAAATTTGAGAACCTATTTTATAGGAATATTAATATTAATAAAATATTAATAAAAGTACAGGTGAAAGAATACTTTAAACAATTTTTAGGAGAACTATTTACACCAATTTGTTTTGTTTAGGCAGAATCCATTTCAGTTTGTTATAGTTTTAATGCCTGGAATGTAAGAATGAAATTCATTTCAGAAATTGGCAGTGATAGTCAAACAAACACTACCTTGCTTTTCTTAGTTGATCTCAATTCTATTCACTCTCAGAAATGCAATGGCCATATATTTCATTTCTCTTTTTTTAAAGAAAAACATATCAAAGCACCTTTGTTTATTTTTATTTGGTAACACTCTTAAGATATAGTTTAATGTGTTATCTGTATATTAATTTGAGAAGTAAGGAATAATTCTGGGATTCCATTCTCCAAAGGTATGATCAAGTTGCTAAATACAAAAAGAAAGTGCATGAATTTTATTTTAACAAATTAATTCATCTTTTAAGCTAGGAAGAAGTATCTCAAGCCAAGAATCTAAAACTCTTAGTACATCCACAACATGTTGACCCTTCATTCATTTATTCACAAATAGTTTAGGCTAAGCTTTTGGAAATACAAAGTAAATAAGGCAGATAACTCATAACACTAAGTATAGGACAAGTATGGTATATATAAGTTCGAAGGTAGATAAAGAGGCAAGCATGGTTTATTGAAAAACTAATGACTGAGAGAGAATAAAACTGAACAAATTAAGACAGTTCATGTAATATTTTTAAAAAGTTATTCTTATTAAAAAAGAAACAATTCTTTTCTCCCTTTATTTTATTCTTGAATCAATTTTATGTTGTTGGTGTTTAGGCTGATGTTACTCAGTGTATCCTGAACATAGTATGTAATATCTTTCCCCCTCTCTCTCAATCTCTCTCTGTATATATTCTTTCCTTCTTTGTTTCCTTCTTTCCTTCCTTCCTTCCCTCTCTCCCTCCCTTCCTCCATCCTTTCTCCTTCCTTCTTCCTTTTCTTCCATCTTTTCACCAACTAGACAGTATATCTGTTTTATTACTTTATAGGCATGTTATCTTAATGATTCACAATTCTTTTCTAGAACCATTTTCATACTTAGATGGCATTCTCTTTAAAGTTATGAATATAGCAAAACTGAGGAATTATGTCATTATTCCTAAAATTCAAGTGATAAATCAGGCTTTTATAAATGTTCAGACAAGAATGGCATACTTTTTTTTTTTANGACTAAGCCACCCAGGCGCCCCAAGAATGGCATACTTTTACTTTTCATTTCCTCTCACCATCTTCTTATGGTCCTGGGTCCCTAAAACCACAGGAGTCTTATTTGGGAATCCCTCAACAGTGAGACCACTCCTACTTCTGTGCTCATTATCTGACCTTTGACTGATGTGCTATTCCATGAAGGAAAATGGAATGGTGGGGATTTTATGCATTCTCTGGTTTAAGGCTCTTACTTATGCAATCACCATAAGTGATTCAAGTCTTTACTGGTACTTTAATTTTTTTGGCTCATTGTTTTTAATTGGCTGTCTGACACCTGTTAGGTCAACACTGTAGCTCTCCTAATCATCTGCTGAGTTGTCTCTGTAAATAGGATAGTTGATTAAGAAAAATGCTATTCTAGAGGACCAAAAGCTGAAAATCCCATGAGGCACCTTTGTGAGGTGTAGAGGAGTCCATTGGGGCAATCCACAAACATTGTTTGCAAGAGTTTGAGGGTTCTGTGGGGCATTTTGCCAATGGGTATTGGTAAGTATTAGCCACGGGGCATTCTTAGAGGATGCTCTGGTATTTTTTATATAAATTTTTGGGTTATGAGGGGGAACCTTTGGTTTTTCTCCTTAGCCCTTGACTCTAGCTAGTCTCACTCAGTAGACCACATTAGGCATAAAACAGAGAGGTTTAGAAAAAGACAAGGAAACAGTTCCCTATCTACTGCTTGTGGCCCTTCACTAATGGGACCAGAGATGGCCAGTGGGCTTCCATGAGCTGAATATCTCTGAGCAGATCCCTGGCGTTGATAAACGCTCTGAAGTGCAGTAAGTTATTGAAACTTCCAGAGGGAAAAAACAAACAAAAAGGTGTAGAGCTCTTTGTAATTGTTTTGCCCAGTGGTCCCAAAGAGACCTTAGAGACTTAATTAAATCCTCCCAAGAGGTAATTTTGCTCAAGTTAGTAGAGTGGCATGGCATGGGGCATATTATTATAAACCCTCTCTCTTCAGAGTGCCCTGAAAGCAGCTACTGCCAGGATAACAGAACTCAAGCAGTAGCACAGCCACCACTTTCAGGGTACCACCCCCATCTCTGAGGAAGTCCAGACTCCTTTCAAACCAGCTTAAGCAAAAAGTTGTTCAGAATATGGCCAGCTGCTAAACCTGCCTCCCTCCCCAACAAAATTTATGGCCAAATCCTGACAGGTGATCCTTATAACTGACATGGGTGTTCTCTCCAACCTGCTCTATGAGACTGGGGATAGTTCTGAGGGCTTTGCTCACATTGAATAGAACTCTTGGCTTTTAAAAATGAACATGATTAGGGAAGAAGCCAATAGCCCTTAGTCCCCAAGAGAGACCAGAGGTTCAGTGGGGTGGTGGGAGAGAATGGCATTTTTTTGGCCTTGTGGACACCAGTGGACAAGTGACTGTGGATCATGAAACCCTTGGCACCAAGATGAGTAGAAGACATAATACTGTCTAGTTTTGGTCTGAGGTTATCATCACCAAAGTCCTTGATCAAAGCTGATTATGAATGAATGAGTCCTTTTGGGTCCCTATGAGCCTCCATTATTATGGCCCTCATTACTGAATGTATTATTGACATTGATGTATTATCTATATATGCTCTTGCTAGTCTTTGTCCTCAAGCCCTGAAAGGAATTGCTGCAGTTAGGGCCATTTTGGTGGGCCTATGGAAGACTGCAAACCTGCCAGACTCATGCGGGATAGCCTGGTCATTAGCAAGCCTCAGATTAACATTTAGAACAAGTCCCCATGGGTGGGGATGAGATATTTGGATAAAAAACAGTTCTGATTCTAAAGTCTTTTGTTTCCCTTGTGGATACTCACTAGAGAGGTCCCAATGCTAACCAAGAGAACATAGCCATTTTCTAATTTTATGATTCACTATATAATTTACTTTGTTTCTTTTTAAAAATTTATTTGTTCCCAAGTTAGTTAACACAGTATAGTCTTGGCTTCAGGAATAGAATCCAGTGATTCATCACTTACATATAACGCCCAGTGCTCATCCCAACAAGTGCCTTGTTAATGCCCATCACACATTTGCCCCACTCCCCCACCTCCATCAAGTCTCAGTTTGTCCTCTATATTTAAGAGTCTCTTATCGTTTGCTTCCTCTCTGTTTTTATCTTATTTTTCCTTCCCTTCCCCTATGATCATCTATTAAATTTCCCAAATTCCACATATGAGCAAAATCATGTGATATCTGTCTTTCTCTGACTTATTTCTCTTAGCATAATACTTTCTAGCTTCATCCATTTTGTTGCAAATGGAAAGATTTAAATCTTTTTCACCACTGAGTATTATTCTAGTGTGTGTGTGTGTGTGTGTGTCTGTCTGTCTGTCTGTGTGTATGTATATATTCTTAATCAGTTTCATCCAGTCTGGGGCATGGTAATTATAATTCCCTTTCAAAATGAATACTATTGTTCCTTATCTTCTTCTGACCCTGAACATTAGGCTCCTTTGGCCATTTTTTATTTAGTGTCATTGTCCAGGTTCTTCCTTGTATCTTTAGTGCTCTTTCTTTTTTATAAACTCCCATTTAGCCTACAAAACCTAATTCATAAATTGTCTTCCTTGTTGAGGTTTCTTTGTACTTCTTATGTAGGACTTCCTTCTGATGGCTGTGTTATTTCTATAGCGAGAGCACTAAAATAGCATTTGGATGTAAAAACAGGAATTTTTAATTTAATATGTTGCCTCCTTGGTAATGTTGTATATTTCTTTTTTTTAAATGTTTTATTTATTTTTGAGAGAGAGATAGAGACAGCATGAGCAGGGGAGGGTCAGAGAGAGAAAGGGGGTCACAAAATCCAAGGACAGGCTCCAGGCTCTGAGCTGGCTGTCAGCACAGTGCCCGAAGCGGACTCAAACCCACCAACTGTGAGATCGTGACCTGAGTGAAGTCAGATGCTTAACCTACTGAGCCATTGAGGTGCCCCAAGGCACCTGGCACCAAGGCACCTATTTCTTTAGAAGAGACCTTATGTCTTATTCATCATTGTATTCCCAGGCCTTTGTATAGAGGCAGGTAAGTAGGTTTTAAATAATATTTGTTGACTGATTAATAACTAATTCCTAATTCCTAAGTAGACTCTGATTATCTATGTAACTATGTAAATCATAAACTGTACTGTGGTATAAATATTATAGTCTGAATGGTTGGGCCCTCTTAGTGTTCACTGCTAATTGGTATTATTGCAGCTGTATTAACCAGTTTTCTGTAGAATATAGACTTAGAACTAGGAAGAATCTATGATATTATCTTGTACAACTCTTTAATCTGAATAATGAGGAAACTGTTCCCCCCAAATTAAGTAACGACCTATATTTCACAGCTGATTGTTGACAGTATTTGTAATTCTTATTAAGTATTATACTCATTTTAATTATGCTACAGTTGATACTTAGCTGTAAATAGCAAACAGCCAACTTTTATATATTTATCTTACCTCTCATCTGAGCCCTATCACAGAAACTAAATTTATGTTTCTTAATAAACCCTGCATAATATTCAACATACTAATAGTTTGTTTTCTTTCATTTTTCTCTTATCTAATAAAATATTGTGGTAACATTGCTTTATCAATTTTGAATCTATGAAGCATAATTTAATTAACTAGTAGTGATCTATAGTTCAAGATTATTTTATTAGCATGTGCTAGACCTAGTATATACTTGAAAACATTCATCTGTCTCATAGTATATTTTAAAGTTACAATAGCTGTAACTAAGACTAGAGCAAATTAGACATTTTTTTTGGTGAGTTCTTACAAATAGTTACTTCAAAATGTATATTCCTAACTGGTTTTAATATTGATATTCTTTACCCAAATTCAATGTGTTTGTTTAAATGTTACTTAAGCAACTATAATATCTATATTTATTATTTTAGTTTTGCATTTTGGTGTGGTTTTAATGCCAGTCTTTCAATATTCTTTTTATTTCTAGAAGTAAACAAATCTATTAATTCTAGGTAAAATGTAGTTACCAAAGCAGTTTGCACACTCATTACCACTCCATCTTGCCATCATTGTGCTATAGTTCAGAAGAACAAAAAGAGTATTTGTAGAAAAAAAAATCTAGGGTGTCATCTAGCCTTCATCTCTAAAGTGCTCTGAGATCTTGGATAGCTGATTTATCTGTTTCCAATGATCTCATCTATTAAATGAATTTGCTCTCATTACAAGGTAAAATTTTTAAAATCAATTTTATACTAAATTAGTTGTCATTTTTGTCTTTCTCACTGAGCCAGTGTGGTGTCCTGTTTAAGTGCCTTGGAGCCATGCTGCCTGAGTTTGTCATTTATGAGCCATTACCTCAGGCCAGTTACTTAAATTCCCTGTGCCTGTGTTCCCTCCTCTATAAAATAGGGGGGACAATAGTATCTATCTCATAGGGTTGTCATGAGGATTATGAGTCATTACATGAACAGCACTTAGAGCAGTGCTAGCATGTGGTAATTCCTCTTCTTCTCTTGTAACTACCTGCCTATTACCTATTGCTATAATGACATAGATTTACTAAGAAGAAGCCAGTTCACAAGTCTTGTATTATGGCTGGAAATAACTTTGATAGAGAAAAGAAAGAACTTCATGGGAAGAAGTCTCAACCCATGCATAGCTTTTTTTCCACTATTAGAAGTGGAGTTTCTGCTGAGGATTAAGTACACAATATGAGTACTTAAGAAGGCAGCTTTAGCACTGCAATGAACAAGCACAGACATTAATATACCTGGAGAAGTAAACCTGACCTCTGCTTTACCTGCTTCTGATACTCTGAGCTCTTATTCCAGATCTCAAATATTGCCTCTCTCTTCCCTTTTAAGTCAATAAAAACTTTTAAGATCTTGTACAGTTATAGATTTAGGCTATAAATCCATTAAGTTTTATAAATCTACAAAAATATTTCAAAATTTTAAAGATAACTATAACATCATGGCCATTATGCATTCAGGTTTTGACACTATCCTTGAAGATTTTGTAATATAAATGTATAGATTATTTCTCTAAGTGACATGGAAAACTATAACAACAGCAATAAGAATAATTCACTTTTGCTGGGATCTAACCAGGTATCAGGCCATGTACTAAGGATTTTGTAAGCATCATCCAAACAAATGAACAGAACCATCATTTTTGTTATTATTATATGCATATTTCATATGGTGAAATTGCAGTTCCAAGATTTAAGTAACACATCTAAGAATACAAAGATATAAAGTAAGTGGTGGAATCGGGATTCAAAACTCCATTACTCTGCCGTAAAAGACCGTGTTCTCAAACAATATCCTATGGTGACTCATCTCCTAAAAAAGGATAATGTGCCTCACTCCATTTCTGATTCAGATTTAACGGACAAATCTAAATGGAATGGTCACAGTAGCTCTTTGTATTAGATGGATATAATGATTCTTCCTCATGAAATCAGCACACTATGAAAAAGCTTTTTAGTAGTTGTGAAGTTTTAGGTTTCTTGTGTGCTGTGCATGATTGGTAACCAGAGTACTGAGCAAACTCAGAGGTGATTGGTCTGATTTTCTAAATAAATTGTCCTGGGAGAACAAGTTACCAGGAACTAGGTGACCCGTTCAAAAGAAAGTGGCATTGTTCTTGTCAAAGTGATCATTGATTTTCTCTCAGGTTTCTGTAGGGAGTTTCAGGATAAATTTCTATTTGTTACAAAATGGGAAAAAAAAGTGTTCTCAGATGGATTTCTGTGTTTTAGAAATACAGTCTTGGAAGGGAAAAGAAGACTAACAGAATAATCAGTTTTCTTTAAAAAATATTTTTATGTTTCTCATGAAGAGAGGGACTACCCAATTCCAAATTTCTTTTCAGTTGTCTGAAAATAAAAGGATTTGTAAAACCAACCAGGCTTAGAAGAAAGCCACCTTTTTAGTTATACATATGAGTATGTTACAATATAATTTTTTATATACTTGCATTTATTCCTATTTAACAGAAAGCTTTTCAAGTTCGATGGATCAAATCATTCGATCTTTGAAATCATAGAGGAGTAAAATGTATTTTGTTCAATGTGAATGTGCAACCTGTAGCCAAATGGGCATAATGGTGTGAAGCATTAAACAGAAAAGCAGTTTATAAATAAATCTTTATTCATTCTTGTCCCTTTTAGTGAGCTGTAGGATTTTTCTACATTGATTCAAAGTGGGGTACTGAGGGACTCTGATCAAACCTCCATGGGGCTTATTTTAAATACTTCAGGGACATAATTCATAAAAATCTAAAACACAACGTGTGTTCAGTGTGGAAGTCACAGACCAGGGTAATTTTGAAGAAAGCTTCCCGTTTCATTTCCCAACCAAGGAGAATTTATACTGCTTTTTTTCACAGCTCCTTGAGCACTCTCATCATCTTTAGGTCAAAGATGTATTTTTAAAAAGAGCCCAAAGGCTCATTTACAGGACATAATAGAAAGTAACAGCTGGGAAGACATTGTTCATGTCTACCGGGTAATTAAAATGGGTTCTCAAGATAAGCACACAAACTGAAATACATATTTATTTGAGAAGTCACAGTGGCTCCCAAAGAGCTCTTAGGGGCTGTCAGGTAAATAGCAGCATATGTAGAAATGAGGATGTAGTACAGTATGTGACAGATACTGACAATGCTGGTTTCATTTCCCGTGTTGATCGGCTCCCTTGTGGCACTCTTGGTGTTCGTTACACTTCGCTTCCTCTGACTGCACTTTAACAGGTTCTCTTATCTTTTCCCATTGTTGTGACATCAGGCACTTTGTGATGGTGCATTTTAACTAGCTGAGAAAAAAGGAAGGAAGAACAGAGTCAGGTGGGCATGATTACGTCAATAAGTTGAATGGAACATCCATAAGGCTGCAAAAGGATAATTTCAGAAATAAAAACTTTTACCTCTGCAAAGGAGAAAAAAAAATCAACTATGGACTATTAAGTAATCCTATAAATACAAAAGGCATTCACTGAGCCCATAATAGGAGAATCTTTAAAAGAGCATTCATTTGATATTTTTAGTAACATTATTGAAGAACTGCATCTCTTCTTACTGTTTATACTGACAATAAAGCCTCCTGCCCTATTCCACTCAAAGAGATATTGGTCTAAATAAGAATATGATCATATTTTCCTTCAATAATGTATTTACGTCTCCCTTCTCTCTACCCACTTTTTCTGCTCAATGGTTGCAACTTTTGCCTTTATGATGAAGATAATCATTTAGTACTTTGACTTTGATTTGCCCAGAAATCTCTGGTCCCATTTCTCTATTTCCTCATAGATCTCCAGCAGAATATGAATTACTAATTTGAATTTAACAAATTTAAAACTAAATTTACTCTTCCCCATACAAAGATTTCTGATTTTTATTATTCCTATACATATTAATGATACAATAATGCTAGCATCATTCTCCCTGCTTTAAAATTCTTAAAGTTAAATGTCAGGTCCTTTGCCTTCATATTCTATTCTCAACCCTAAAAGTTTCCTGCAAGTATGTAGTGTGATTGTACCTGTATTTTGATGCCATATATGCAATGGATTAGGTCTTTATTACTTCCAATTTGCACTCGTACTCTTGGCATTTGCCTCTAAAATTTCACCTCTGATAAAAAAATGAGTCTTCCAAAAATATACTACTTCTCTACTGATAAATTAATAATAAGTGTGAACAAAATACAGAAGATCCTGACCCCAAAATTTGAGAATTTAAGTTTATTTAAATTTGTCTGATGTATAGAGACTGAAATATTCACTAGGACTTTGGTCTCTGACTCTGAACTACTTCATCCTCGTAACTCCACAGAGTGAATTATGATGCATAGTGTGTCTGTCGCTAATAAAATAAAGTACACATGTTAATTTTATTAATCAAATAAAAATATTGGCTAAATATATTCATCTATGCAAGAGATTTCTTTCACAGTCATTTATTTTTTAAAAATAATGGGCATTTAGGAGGGTACTTGTTGGGATGATGGTTATTTACTCCTGAAATTAAAAAAATTAAAATTTTAATTTATATTTTTAATCTTTTCTCCTCTCTTTTTAATTTAAATTTTAATTAACATACAGTACAATATTGGTTTCAGGATTCATCACGTACATACAACACCCAGTATTAATCACAACAAGCGCCCTCCTTAGTACCCATCACTTATCTAGCTCATCTTTTACCCACCTACTTATCAATCCACAGCTTGTTCTCTATCATTAAGAGTCTCTTGTGGTTTGTTTCCCTTCTTTCTCTTTTTCTACCTGCCTCCCATATGTTCATCTGTTTTGTTTCTTAAATTCTACATATCAATGAAATCATATGGTACTTATCTTTCTCTGATTGATTTATTTGGTTAGCATAATACATTCTAGCTCCATCCATATCATTGCAAATGGCAAGATTTAATTCTTTTTGATGGCTGAGTAATATTCCATTGTACGTATACTTCATCTTATTTATCCATCAGTTGATGGACATTTGGACTCTCTCCATAGTTTGACTATTGTTGATAATGCTGCTATAAACATTGGGGTGTATGTACCTCTTCAAATCCATATTATTGTATTCTTTGGGTAAATACCTAATAGTGCAATTGCTGGATCATAGGGTAGTTCTATTTTTAGTTCTCTGAGGAACCTCAACACTTTTCCAGAATGGCTGCACCAGTTTGCATTCCCACCAGCAGTGCAGGAGGGTTCTCCTTTCTCTGCATCCTTGCCAATGCCTGTTGTTTCTTGTGTTGTTAACTTAACCTATCCTGACATGTGTGAGGTGGTATCTTAATGCAGTTGGTTTTTATTTTTAAATGTTTATCTAGAGAGAGAGAGAGAGAGAGCAAGAACAAGCGTGGTAGGGCAGAGAGAGAGGGAGAGAGAGAATTCCAAGCAGGCTCTTTGCTGTCATAGCAGAGGCAGCCATAGGGTCTGATCTTACGAACCATGAGACCATGATCTGAGCCAAAATAAAGAGTCAGATGCCTAACTAACTCAGCCATCCAGATGCCCCTCATTGAGGTTTTGATTTGATTTTTCCCGATATTTGATGTTGAGCATCTTTTCATGTGTCTATTAGGCATCTGGATGTCTTCTCTGGTAATCTATTCTTGTCTTATTATTTTAACTTAGTTATTTGTTTTTTGGGGTAAAATATTTTTTTTAATTTGAGTATAGTTGACACACAATGTTACATTAATTTCAGGTGTGTAACACAGCAATTCAACAATTCTATATGTCATGCTATGCTCACCACAAGGGTAGTTATCACCTGTCAACACATGAAGCTATTACAACGCACAGTTGTAACAGAATATGGAGCAGGAAAAATGTTTCTTAGAAGAGAGAAATTTTTCTTCTTCAACATCAGTAAGCAAAGTGTGTGCTAAGAGAAAATATACAATGGTGAGAAATTTGTACAGTACTAATAAGGATATTCAAGTACAAGAGGTCTTCATTATGTTCCATTTGACTCCTGAGAAAAGATGCACATCAAAAGCAGCCAAGTAAAATGAAAGATAATAAATAATTAAGGACCAAATAAATGGAGGCACTAGTTAGTGTAGAAACGTTAAGTGTTGATGAATTATTAGGTATCCTGTACAATGTCCAACAGAGGGATGTGTATCAAATGAATCCAATGTAATTTTAGAACATTAGAAGCATGAAGTCAAAAAAGTAGAATTTCCTTTAAAAGTATTCTTTTGATGCTTACATTAAATCATAATATTTTCCCTTTAGATATATTACAATCTTGTCAATTATACATCAGTTAATCTGAAAAACAAAAGAAGAAAGGATATGGATTACCTTTGGGTGATAGAGGAAGCAGTTATTTAGGGGAAGCAATGATGGATTTTGTCTGATGCTGAAAATATTTGATTTTTTTATCCAGGTAGTGGTTACATAGGTATTTTCGATTGGTAAAAGTTAATCAAGTAGTACAGGTATGATTTGAATACTTTTATTGATGTATGCTATGTTTTGATTAAACATAAAGTTTATTATATAAAAATAAGCAAACATATAAGTAAAGTGTAGACTTTAGTAATATTAATAATAATGCCTCCCTCAGTTCAGTTATTATCATACTTAAAGTGTGTCATGTGATGTGCTCTGATATGGAAATGAATTAGTGCAGTTTTGTTATAATTATTTATAATATTATACCTTAAACTTGGAGGCAAGGATATGAGAATAAATATGATTAAAATTATTTTTTCATGGATGGATCCTATGAAGTGTTCACATTGTCACCAAAATTTCCAACTTCTCTGTGTCATGGTGGGCATGATTATACATTGAGAGTGACTGAGTAGGCATTGAAGTAGGGAGTTTGAAGCTAATAGCAGAGATTTGAGAGAGGTTTGTAGAAAATAGAAGAAGAAACACCAAAAAAGAACAAATAATGGAGAAAATGCATATGTATCAATTTGGAATTAATTTTTTTTTCTTTTCTCTCCTTTTTCTCATAATCTTCTTCCTCTCTCTCCTTATTTTAACAATTTTAAACAGTCTGATATGGGAGTGAAAAAGACAGGTTTGTTCAGGATCATGGAGTTACTTGCTGAGTGTGATATAAGGTCAGGTGAATTGAGGGTATTGATCATAGGTTAGCCTAAATGGGAAGAAAGTGAGGATGTGAGGAATTTGTAGATTATGAATAAATGAAAAGTT
>NW_027529554.1:2048309-2125932 GCF_008692635.1 Crocuta crocuta
AAAAAAAAAAAAAAAAAAGCCAAACTGGAAAAATGGGGATTATATGGATTATATTTAGAGAAAAAAATATTATAGAATAAGATTTTAGAGGTAGAGTGACTGTGGGTGATGGCAGACTTGCCAAGACATCTGTGGATGTGAAGAGGAGAAGTGACCTGAGGGCCAAGTTGAAGGCACTAAAGAACTGCATGAAACGGGCATTCTATATATTACATGGACACATGAACCTTGTGCCAACATTCTAAATGAATTTTGGAAGATGACCAAATTGAAAGAGACAATGAATGGTAGAGGATGAGAAAAAGGGACTTTTAAAGAAAAGGGAAAGCGGCAATTGAGAGCAGAATGCAGACAAGGGCACGAGAGGGTATCTTGCCACTGGAGGCAAGGGGCGGGTCAGGTATCAGCTCTGCCAAGTAGGTGGAAAGAGCATTGGGATGAAAAGGTTGATGACATAATAGGTGAATGTGTAAAACATAGAAAGGTCTTCATAGACTGTGTTAGAGCAGAAAATGAGAAAGGGAATGGAAAGAGAGTCTCCTTTTGTTGTTCTGGCCTCAAGTTTTCAGCGGAACTCTGATGAGAAAGACTTCAATTCTAGAGTAGATCTCGGTGTTACTGATCACTGCTTATAGGTCTCATAGACCACTCTCATCATGAAAGGCACAAAGCAGAGTTTGACAGGCTTCTTTAAAGAATCTTATTTCTGGGGCACCTGAATGGCTCGGTTGAGCACCTGACTCTTGATTTTGGCTCAGGGCATGATCTCAAGGTCATGGGATTGAACCTTGCTCAATCAGGTTCTGCGTGGAGCCTGCTTAAGATTCTCTCTGTCTCTACCCCTTTCCCCTACTCTTGCACGCTCTCTCTCTTTCTCTCTAACAAAAGGAAACAAAACAAAACAACCTTGATTACTATTTCAGTACTATCATTTGTCTGTTTAATTGTATGTTAAAACAAGACTTTTCTGTCTCAGGTCACTGGGCCCTGCAGCAGTCACTCTTTTGTCTATATACTCAGTCAGTCCTTCCTATTTTAGCACCACCAGTCCAAATTACAAATTACAGCATTTGTATCTTTTTGTCTGAGTCCTTTGTGGTCAGAGCCCATCCTCCAATCACATATGACATTCTATTCTAAATGCCTGGAAAATTAACCCTGATTCCTAGTCCTCTGAGAACAGGCCTTCAACCAGTCACTGAAGAATGTGGTTGTGTGAATGTCCTTGTTTCTTTGATCTTTGATAGGAATAAATCTGAGGCACATTTCTACACTGACTCCCAAAGTGTCCCTACAGGGTTAGACTCAGTGCCCACAGCAAAAACTTGCTTTATTGGCTTTTGTCCTTTCTCAGTCTCGCTTCTCCCAGTATTCCTGGGATTACCTCCTAAGTAAAACATGTTCTGTGTGCTCTCAGATCCTTATTACAAGTAAATCAAACTAAGAGAACCCTAAGATAAGAGGTGCCAACCATCCACACCTTCTAGTTTGAAGTTTGCTAGATGATTTAAGAAGGAATTGCAAAGTGAGTTAACTAAATCAGATTGAGAAAGACAAATACCACATGATTCACCTCATAAATGGAATCTTAAAAAAAAGAATAAATGACCAAAAAAAAAATAGAGTCACATCTATAAATACAGAGGACAAACTGATGGTTGCCATAGGGGGAAGGCAGTGGGGGTTGGGAAAAATGGGTGAAAGGAGAGGGAGATACAGGTCTCTGGTTATGGAATGAGTAATTCATGGGAAGAAAAGGAAGAGCATAAGGAATACACTGCACGGTATTGTAATAGAGATGTAATGGGACAGATGTTAGCTACATATTTGGTGAACAAATAATAACATATAAATTTTTCAGATCACTAAGTTTGACACCTAAAAGTAATGTAACATTGTGTGTCACCTATACTACCAAAGTAATGTGCAGAGGAAGTGGCTAAGAACAACCTGTGATCCTGTTACCAGACTATAAAAAGGACTGAGAGGACCGAGAGTGGAACTGGGGAAAAATAAGAGAGAGAAGTTCTTTGGAGAGACTTGTGTGCTGCGTTGAATTCCACCATTGTGGAAGGATGGGTTGCACTTCTGGAGATTAGCATTTCAAACAGACATCTAAGGAGCTTCATATATCTTCAGTGGAGTCTGTGGGGGCACAGAAGCTGATCTGTGGCTTGTTAGCTGTTCTGATGGATGAACAAGACGTATCTGCCTCGAGAATAGACCGAACTTAATCCCAGAATTTCTGAGGGTGAAGGCTATTGATTTTCCATGGCTCAGAGCATCACTTGGAAGACTAAGTTGGCCTGGAACTTTGTTAAGAGATATTTCTGAGAGGAGAGTGGTAAACACAGCAACCTGTCAGAAGAATAGGGCAAGGGAAGGGTCATCAAATGATGGTAGGAGGAAAGAATTCCTTGCTTTAATGGAATTGCGGGTGACAGATGTCCAGAGATGCAGAGGGGTTGTGAGAAGAGGAGGAGAGGCAGGGAGTGGGGAGGAGTGATCTTCAAAGCTCCCAAGTAAACTTCAAAGTTCCCAAGTTTCACAAGTGAAAAAAAAAAAAAGGAAAAAAAGAGAAAGAGTTTCAAACATGGAAAAGTCAGTAGAAAGCACTGTGAGATTAGATCAGTGCCACTGAGGAAAGGAATTTTCTGAACTTTATTCCCCGCTTAAATCCAAGGAGGGATCCCAGAGTTAAGCCAGCTATGTTCCACTCTTAATTCATCTCTTCCCCTCCCCCAGTAGGTTCATGGGTCTAAGCTAAGGGAAGAGAAATACTACTACAATACTATCAATCATACTATATTATGATTGATAGATTGACACATACTTGATATTTCTATTAGAGAATGATGACTCTCTTGTGACTGAAAGTTATCAAGGAAATTTTTTATTGTCAGAGAGATTAGAAGTCACAGGATGAGCCCCAGTTTCACTCAAGGGTGGAGAAAGCTGTCTTTATAGGACACTATGCAAAAAGAATCCAGTTTTTTTCTGCTTTGACCTTTAGCATTCCACTTTTCAGCATAATTGGTACAGCTTTTCTTGATATTCATAAAGTCATGTTTGTTCCTTGCTAACAACAGAATCAAAAGTCTCAATCCATGGTAGATGCAAACTCATGGAAATATTCTGGGAAGGTGCACACAGTCAAAATTAATAATGACTATCAATATTTAAAAGTTAGGGAATATTTTGCATTGTTGAATCCTGAATAGACTAACCTGTGAATATTTTAGCTGTCATTTATAGTTATATACTTAAATCTTGCAAATGATTATGATTCTTGATGTATTAGTCATAGGACTTTTTAACATATTGATATATATATGCATGGCTACAAACAACTTAATTAGTGAATTGCCCAAACCTACAGTCTGGCTGCTCCAGTCTTATTGAAGAGATTCAGTTCACCATTAGGGCATATTTCCTCCATTTCCTGCTGGTCTCTTTCCACTTTTGCCTGCTAGACAGTTGCTCTTTGTATGTCTTGTGGTCATCTATTTTCTGAACGTGCCAGCTCAGGTGGACTAAATTGCAGTGAAATGTCAGTGCTGATGGACTGGCTGGCTTCCAGGCTCTTCTTGTTGGTGATCTTGTTTGAATCATCACATCCTGATTATGGTTTATTGATGATGCCTGTGAAACTATTTAAGGGGCCAGATGTAACATCTCTGAGCAGTGGAAACCTCACAGCTGGTTTGTATGTTGAGCACCACTTCTGCTTCCTACACTACATGATGCTGTATCAGGGACACGGTACCTGATAACCTCCTGAAGGACATGCAGTTCTTGACGGATTTACCTTTCAGCTTCAGTTCACATTGCTTCCTAAGTAGAAACTCCCAGTAACTTTATATACTCACTAGCATTTTTTAAAAAATTTCTGTAATACAATGGTTTTCAAAATTGTTTCTGGCTATATACAGGTTTTTAAAGAATATTTTCATTGTTGAAGGTTGGTGTATGAATATCTTAAAAATTAGAATCCTTGAATATTTGGGCTCTGGTGAGGATGGACATACATGGATTAAGTATGGAGATAAACTCAGTCTGTTTTATTTGAGTCTCAAAATTCTAGAGGGATTATAATCATGAATATTCCAATATGATCAAGGTACAGAATTAGTTATAAAGACTCTGATATTTTATTTCACTTATAAGACTGAGGCAATGCTAATATTACACAAAACATCAAGAACTGTTCATATAATCCTGGTATTAAACTTTTTACTGAGTGCCACTTAAGGATAGGTAAATACTAGATACAGCTGTTAAACAAGAAGTCAGCCCTAAAATAGATGATGTGGGGCGCCTATGTTGCTCAGTTGGTTAAGCTTCCAACTTTGACTCCGGTCATGATCTTACAGTTTGTGGGTTTGAGCCCTGTGTCTGGGCTCTGTCCTGACAGCTCAGAGTCTGGAGCCTGCTTCAGATTCTTTGTCTCCCTCTCTCTCTGCCACTCTGCTGCTCTCTTTCTCTCTCTCTCTCTCTCTCCAATATAAATAAACATAAAGATAAAAAAAAATAGATGTAACTCCTACATGAGTTTAGTTCTGGAGAAGAGTGTTTCTATTATTTTATGAATTATTAAATGGACAGGTGTTTGCTTATTAGTCAACTTCTGCTTAACATAGCATGGTTATCACATTTCCTACTAGTAAGGAACACAATGATAGTGATTGCTGAAATCATACATATCTTAAAACTAGAGCTCTGATCTAGATGATTCATTTAGTTAATTAATTTCTGACCACCAGATGGGGCTATGAAACTTCTTGCATTAACACAGCTCTTGCAGACGTTTACTCTCCTTCAAGGGGAATTATTTTTTTTTAATTTCTGTGAGTATTTTCTCTCCCATTTTAACCCCATCTCCTACTGATGAGTGGAAAATGCTCCCGATTCTCTGTAATAATGACAAAGCAACATTACGGTAATGACGGAAGTGTAATCATTATATTGTTACAGGAAGGAAATGGATATATTGCCAAGGTCACCTTATAGTTAATTCAGGCTCTCCACTAATAGTAATAGGTTCATCATAATGACATACTAACAATTCTTCCTTTCTTTCTTTTTCTATTTATTGGTCTAAGACACAACTCATTAACTTCATCTATTTGGATTGTAGACCACAGAATGCTTCGAGGACTTAGGAGGCTATGAAAATGTTGATTACATTTGGAGTGAGTACATAAACCACTACCAGTATAAAAAACACACGTAATAAATTTTCTTTTTATTTATCAGTTCCCCATCACCATTAACTTTGTGATAACTGCAGGTCCTCATTACTGTGAAGGAATGAGAAGCAACCCTGAAAAATGATTAGCATACGAAAAACTAAGTATGAACGCACTATTATGCTACTTAATGTTTACCTTGACTTTTAAAGAAAGGTGCATTATAATTTAATTTAGAAGCAATCATTTTACTTTTTAGCTTTCATCTAAATTTAATCAGCAAAGGGGGGAAATAATTCCATTTTCCTAAATGTTTCCTAAAGTTAGAAATTTACATTGAAATCTGTTAGGTAACTAACATAAACTGCAAGGAGGGGCTCCTGGGTGGCTCAGTTGGTTAAGTGTCTGACTTCGGCTCAGGTCATGATCTCACGGTTTGTGGGTTCCTATCTCCCTCTCTCTCTGATCTTCCTCTGTTCATGCTCGCTCGCTCTCTCTCAGAAATAAATAAAACATAAAAAAATTTTAAAAAAGAATTTAGATAAGAGATTCATAGAATCAAATTCTTTTAAGCAAAGGCCTCTTGTTTGAATTTAAGATCAGATAGAAATTGGTAAGCTGACAGAAACAGCTAATTGTGAGTCGAATATTTTTGATGGAGAATATTTGTGAAGACATAATCAGAAGTTTGTTTAAGAAGTTAGATGTTCTTGGCGTCTGTGGGTGGCTCAGTCGGTTAAGTGTCTGACTTCGGCTCAGTTCAAGCCCCGGGTTGGGCTTTGTTTTGACAGCTCAGAGCGTGGAGCCTGCTTTAAATTCTGTGTCTCTCCCTCTCTCTGCCCCTCCCATGATCATGCTCTGTTTCTCTCTGTCTCTCAATGATAAATAAACGTTAAAAAATTAAAAAGAAAAAGAAATTAGATGTTCTTGGTGAAGCAGGGGCATAAAATGGAAAGATGGTTCACAGAGCTCTTCTAACATGAGGCAGTCCTGGGAAACCATAGATAAAGAATCACCCATTAATCTCTGCTGGCATTCAAGCCAACCTGATACAAATATAGGAACTAAAATGAGTCGATTTTACTTCTAAGAGTAAATACAACTTCAATTTTCTTTCAGCCTATAAAAGGTTTCTAAGAAATGTGATGATACCTGGGCTAACAGAGAGGAAACACATTAAAATATGTTTCATTTGCAAAATGACACTAGCATATTCCCCTGATTTTGACAGCAAGGCAAATTCATAATGGAAAATTGAGAAAATGAAAAAAATTGCAAAGAAGAAAATAAGAATTATGCATAATTCCATTACTCAAAGAAAAGAACTTTTAGAGTTGTATATCTGTGTTGGTTTATTTGTGGAACCATACTGACTATATTTATCTAATATCCTTTTGCTTCCCCCCCCCGTAATATAGAGAGAGCTCTTAAAAAGCCACTAATTTATCTTCTAATAGCTTCTAATAATCTTTTAATAGCTTCAAGTAATTCTAATTATGTACATAGAACAAAAATGTGTTCTACACTTTACACAGGTATACATTTTATATTTCTTAATCTTGACCATTGTAATCAATGTTACAGTGATTTTTTTATGTGAGGCAATATATGGCAAAAGTCTATCTCAGAATATCACTTTCTATATTAGTTGCCATATAATGCTTACATGGTAAAAATTTGTGAATATTATATTCTCAACTCTATATTTCATGACTGTTTTTAATATGTAAAAGACAAATCTCATAGAGTACTCCAGTTCTTCTATTGGCAAAGCATGAGGGAAAGGATAAGGGGTGGGTGAAAGTTTTGCTCAGGTATATTTTTCAAATAACGGGCAGGAATATGCAGAGATTAAGTCTATCTATACTTTCTAAGGTACTTGAACTCCTGATGTCTGAGAAGAATCCAAAAAGACAAAATAATATGCCCCAACGTGATCACATTTGTAATACACATCAAGGCAGGGTATATTGTAGCAGTGAGTGAAAGAATTAATTTACAGACACAGATGCCACTCCCAGCAGGCCTGCTGACAGTAAGCATCTTACTAATTTTCTCTGTTTGGCCATAATTTCACCATGGGTCCTATTTGCAGCAAAGCTCCTATGAACTTAGCTACTTTTTCTAGAAACACAATGAAATAATGACCCAAACTTGTATTGTGCTCACAAACATAATATTGCTAAGCAACTATCATTAGCTGATTTCCTTTACGTAAAACGATTTTGTCATTTTCTAAAGGAGAATTTGCAGCTATATCTTTTTTTCTTTTGGGCTTTTTGTTTTATTTATTTTTTTTAATGTTTTTTATTTATTTTTAGGAGAGAGAGAGAGACAGCGTGAGCAGGGGAGGGTCAGAGAGAGAGGGAGTCACAGACTGAAACAGGCTCCAGGCTCTGAGCTGGCAGTCAGCACAGAGCCCGATGCGGGGCTCAAACCCACGAACCGCGAGATCATGACCCAAGCGAAAGTCGGACGCTTAACCGACTAAGCCACCCAGGCATCCCTGGCTTTTTGTTTTAAAATAATTACAGTCTTACAGGAAAGTTGCAAGGATAGTACAGAAGATGAATACTCATAACCTAGATTCCATAATTGATGACACTGAACCCCATTCATTTTATTATATTCTCTACCCACATCTCTTCCTACTTTCTCACCTGTCTATAGCTGTGTATCTGACAGGAATATCACCTAAGTGATGCTGTGTTCTTTTTATTATACTTTATCTGATAAGTGGTTCCAATATCAATATTCCCATTCTCATTACTGGTGATTTTAACTCTGGTCACTTGAGTAAAGTGATGTCACCCTAGTAAAGTTACTAATTTTCTTTTGTAATGAATAATTACTTTGCATTTTGTGGTAAGACATTTTGAGAGCATTGCAATTTTATTCTCCTTATCAAACTTCCACTCAGTAGTTTCAGCATCTATGGAAGATTTTTGCCTGAAACAATTATTACTATGATTTTCCCTAAATGGTGGTTTTAAACTTCCATTATTCTTCATATAAAATGCTAACTAATGGTGCCATTGTTTGTTTTGATGCTCAAATTGCTGCAAATCTGGCCAGTGCAGCAACGGTAGGCTGTTGCTGTGTCATTTTCATGTTTCCCTATCATTCTTTGAGGCTTCCTTTATTTTTCAGCACATCAATATGTTCTAGGCTTACTTGCCTCAGTCCTCTGCCCCAATCCTTCATTTCTCTGATGAACCCTGTTTCCTGTTAGTGGATAGTGGTATTTAGAAACTAAGGAGTAATAAGCTGAGTGTGCTTATTGACACAGGAGTTCACTATTTGTAGTCCTACTCAGTTGGTCAATTAATTAAACTAGAAAAAAATGTACATGTGGTATATGAACACACATGCACCTATGTACATCCATGCACTTCTGTTTCTTTTTTTCACCTTAAATTCACATCAGTATCTTAAGTTCCCCTGCAGTTCCAGTTCATATCCACAGAATTCATTCTAGCTTTTCTCCTTTCCATATTTGCAGTTCCCTTTTCTGATAGAAACCTGACTTCCATTTGCTTGCTTTCGATACTTCTGAAATCAAACCACCTAAATAACCCTACAAAGCACTTGCCCCAAATGTTTCTTGGCTGTCATTTTATAATGGTGTCTACTTCATCATCTGCTTCCATCAAGTATTGGAGAAAGTGAATGACAAAGAAAAGAGTGGAAATGAAAGGTCTCCGATGGCTTTTTGACTGACTTACCCAAAGAAGGAAGGAAGGAAGCAAGAGAGGAAAGAAACAAGAAATGAAGGGTATTTATGTGTTTAAATAAACACTTTTGATTAGAACAACAACAACAACAACTTTCAGTTTTTCTTTGAGTGGTTTTAATTATATCAGACTAGATATATAATATTAAAAAAAAATCTTCCCAAAGAGCAAGATTCAAGTCTTTGATTAATAATGAAGGCGAATTTTGTGTGAAATGATCTGAGAATTCATGCAGTTTATCTCCAAATCATTATTTTCCCCTTCACAATTTGATCAGAGCTGCATAAAGCTCTAGGGATAGATATCTGGTGTACCTAGGATTATCCTTAATTCATTTTGATGTGGTCAATTTTGTTTAAATGATATTCAAGTATTAATGTTAGTTATTCAGAATACTGACTTTTGATTTTTTGAGTTGTATTCACTCAGGAATATGAGGTTCATTTTCAGCACATCAAAGCTATCCAGAGCATTTGTATTTGATTCCCAGTTGATACAACATAATGAAATTAAATTTATCCTCTCTATTGCTTAATAAATAATATTAAATGGAATTAAAAGCTAATAGCTGAGGTATCTAACTTGTGACCATTTAGCAGAGTTCTGTACCAAAGCCTTCTGAAAGCTAAGGAAGCTAAAAGCAAAGCAAGACAAGGTGAAACAAAAACCGTAGGGCAACCTGAATACTGTTTTGTAAGAATATTGCACACAGGACTGAGGCAGGTCAAGGAAAGGTAAATAATTTTCCATCAAAGTAAGTTTTTGACATTATGTTAGAAGGCTAAAGCAAATGACATATATACTTACATACATTACCTTTTCTAGTTTATTCATTTCCAAAGCTTCAATCACAAGTTACCTTATATCTTCTTGCAGTGTTATCAATGTTTTAAGCAAAGATAATGGAATGTTATGCCATGGTAAGGTCAACCACAGTTTTGAAATTGACAAAATGTATTTATTCAACAAATATTTTTGGAGTGCCTACTATGTGTTAGGCATTATTCTAGTTCCTTACAATATCATGTAAGATATATGATACAGTGACAAATAAATGATAGATATTCTGTACCCTCACAGATCTTACATTGGGAGAGAGGCAGACAATAAACAGAATAAAATTTATATGCAAACATACACATAAAATACTTCGGATATGATGGAGAAAAAGGAGGTAGAGAGAGTGTCAAGCTAGTCTATTAGAAACCCCAACCACTGCAGAATAGTTGCAAAATGTTTACACACTAGAACTGAAAAACATAGAGACATTGTTGAGTCCAACTCTCTCTTTTTGCAAATGTTGAACCCAAATTCCAAGTTTGTGACTTGTCTAAGGTTTCTGTGGCTTTTTGGTGTCTTTGCTAAAAATTGAGTTTCCTTGTCAAGTACAATATTAGTCATATACTCTACATGAGAACCTGCTGCTTCACTACAGATGTAGATACAGCCATGGTGCTTCATCCAACTTCATGGGATCAAGGCCCTTCCCATGCTTCTTAAAAATTTATTTTCTAAATTTTTAAGGTCCTCACACCAGTTAGAAAATAAATTTTTAAGAAGCATGGGAAAGGCCTTGATTCCATGAAGTTGGATGAAGCCCCATGGCTGTATCTACATCTGTAGTGAGAAAGAATGAAATCTGGCCATGTATAGCAACATGGATGGCCCTTGAGGGTGTTATTCTGAGTGAAATAAGTCAGGCAGAGAAGGACAAATACCATATGTTTGCACGTATAGGAGAATTAGGAGGAACTCAATGGAGGACCGTGGGGGAGAAGAGCGGGGGAAATAGTGGGGAAGGGGGAGAGAGGCAAACCATGAGAGACTCTTGAATGCTGAGAACAAACTGAGGACTGATGGGTGTGGGGGGGAGGGGGGAGATGGGCATGGAGGAGGGCACTTGTGGGGATGAGCACTGGGTGTTATATGGAAACCAACTTGACAATAAACTATTTGTTAAAAAAATTTATTTTCCAATTTTTTCATCCTTATCAAATCAACACTTATACATAGTTTTAGAAGACAAATAATGCTATATAATAATACAGTGTTATGTATTTTAATGTTTATAATAACAATATAATGAAAACCAGCAACTCAATCCCCAACTCTGCTAGTGCCAGATTCCTATGCCTAGAAGCAATCACTTTCCAATTTTTCTGATGTCTTTTTTGGAATGGGCTTCTATTCATCTAAAGAATATGTTCATACTTCTATTTTTTTGGTTTTCTAGTTTTTGCACCTAATAGTTTCATTGAACAGGCACAGCTCATGGAATGTTACAAAACTAGAAATTAAAATGTCTCCTATAGTTTCCTTAAATGTGTTTAATGAGACTAGTATTTTCCTTGATCTCTGTCTTAGTCTGTTGGGCTGCTATAACAAAATACAAGAGACTGGGTGGTTTATGAATAATAAACATTTATTTCTCACAGTTCTGAAGTCTGGGAAGTGGAGACCAGTAGATTCAGTGTCTAATGAGAAACAGCTTTCTGATTTGTAGATGGCTCTATTTTCTTTGTTACCTTCACATGGCAGAAGGTGTTGGCATCTCTTTTATAAAGGGCACTAATCCCACTCCTGAGAGCTCTACCTTCATGAACTAACCACCTCCCAAATGTCCCACTCCTCCTGCTATCACACTGGGCATTAGGATTTAATATATGAATTTCGGGGGGGACCCAACATTCCGTATTTAGCATCCTACCCCTGATCCCCAAAATGCATGTCCTTCTCACATACAAAACACATTCATTTAATCCTAGTAGCAGCAAAGTCTTAACTAGTTCCAGTATCAGTGTAAAGTCTAAAGTCCAGTGTCTCATCTAAATATCCTCTAAATCACATATGGGTGAGCCTCAAAGTGTGATTCATCCTGAGGTAAACTACTTGAGCAGAAGTTGGACACTGAACTGACTCAGCCACCTAGGTCCCCCTACCACCTGTATTCTATAGAGGGGCAGCCACCATGTCCCTTGCTAAACCTCATCATCCTGCTGATGCCACACCTATGTCAGCCAAGGAGGACAGCCCTCGATGTGTGGCAGTGATCCGCAGGTCCTAGCAGCCTCTCCTTTGAAACCACTTTGATCAACTTTGAGACTCCTCCAGGGTCATTCTTCCGTGGTCTTGGAGAATAGCTTCTGGCTTCTCTGTAGAGATGGCTTATCCATAGTGATTTTATCAAACAGTCTCTTGGCCACACCCTTAGTGTTCAGTTTTGATCTCACTTTCTCATTTTTATGATACGCATATACTGAGAATTTTCCAAATCTATAAGTCATGTTTCTTTTTTTGA
This sequence comes from Crocuta crocuta, assembly GCF_008692635.1. Taxonomy (NCBI): domain Eukaryota; kingdom Metazoa; phylum Chordata; class Mammalia; order Carnivora; family Hyaenidae; genus Crocuta; species Crocuta crocuta. The sequence continues at coordinate 2,060,531 of NW_027529554.1, forward strand.
TTAACTCTCTGACTTTAAGTCATTTATCTCCTCTCACAATTTACTATAAGGAGTCAAGAGGAGCCAGGCTACTCCTTCAACACTTTTACTGAATAGAGATAGCTTTAGCTAAATATCCACTTTCATTGCTTGCAAGTTCTACCTTCCATAAAACACTAGAACAAGAACACAATTCAGCCAAGTTCTTTGCTGCTTGAAAACAAGGATGGCCTTTCCTCCAGTGTCCAAAATCTTGATCCTCATTTCCACCTGAGACCTCATCAGAATGATCTTTGGTCCATATTCTGATCAAATTTCTGTTCAGGACTACATGGGTGTTTGTTCTCTAAGAATAATATTGAAGTTTTCTCTATAGCTGCTGTCTTTGAGCCCTTATTTTAAAGGTCCATTCATGGCAATCTAGGCTTTTCCAGGGTGCATGTTAAAACTCTTCTAGCCATTGGCAGATTCAGTGTCTAGTTACAGCCTCTTCCTGGTTCACAGATGATCATCTTTTTTACTGTGTTTTCACATGGTGGAAGGTACCAGGGATCTCTCTGGATTATCTTTAATAAGAGCACTAATCTCTGCAATCCCTCCAGGGATGTGGTATTGCTTTTTATTTGCCATTTTCCCAGGTAGGGGCAGTTCCAATAGTTTCCACTTGACCTTTTCCATCATAACAACCCTTACTCCACAGGCCAAGGAACCAGTGTGGGAATTCTGCCCGCTGCTAAGTATATCTATTCCAACTACACATTCTAGAACTGGGGATAATAACCACAGGACAGATTTGGGGATTCACTGTGAGATGTACCTGAGTGAAAGAAAACCCTGCAGATTATCTGACCTCCATAAACCCTGACTCTGACTGAGGGCCATAGCAATATTTTTGGTCTCTTGGAATCAGTGTTGATTCAGAGCCAGTATGCGGTAGTCCCGGAAAGATCAGATTATTTCATTCTCCTCAACATACAGTTCTCCCGGTAAAAGGCCTTGGATCCCGCTGAGAAATGCTGGGAGAAAAAGTAACAGTATACACTTTTGGTAGTTTACTAAAGTCCTTTCTCAAGGGGACCTGGCTTCCCCTTCATTCAAAGGTTTTCTGGGTCTATAACTGCCTCTAGTCTGAAAACTGACTGAGAGGTCATGACTCTGTGTCTGTGATTCAAGTTAGATTGTTTTACTTGACCTAGAACTATTCTACTTATGCAGATCAAATAAGAATTTGGTAGGCTTCCTATCCATTTCATTTCCAGGAATACCAGGATTAACTAGCCAATGCTACATACAGGTCTGCGAGTCAGACTATTCTGATTGCTGCTTTGACGCTGCTGTGTCCATCGCAGCAACCAAGCCACCTAGTCCCTGTAGTTGAGTCCCTTCACTTGGCTCCTGTTACCCCAGGACCCAATTACTCCCAGTGAATTTAGGTTTTCCTTTTCTGGAACTCCTGACTTATTTTTGGATCTGTTGAACAGGTTCTCTAATTTTTAAATATTTTCTCTCCAACTTCCCACCTTTTTCGTTTTTTGTTCTGGAAAATTTCCTCAGCTTTTAAATTTTTAAATATTTTATGAGACCAATATTTTTTAGAAGCCAGTCTTTGTTTTTTGAATACTCTCATTTAAAACAAAAAACAACCAATGTTTTTATCTTTTATATGATGTATCTTCTTTTTTTTTTTTTGAAGATCTTAGTTACTTTTCTATTGTTTCTTAAATTGTGTCTGTTTTCTAAACTCTAAAATTGAGTTCCTTTATTTAATTTTATTTTGGTCACTTTCTAGAATGACAAATCTTTTTTTTTCAAATCTGTGTGATCTTTTTCGTTTGTTTATACTTATCCTTGAGGCATTAAAATGCTGTTTTGGACTTTATTATAATGTTACCAGCAGGGTATATGGCAGTATGATGGGAGTATTCTTAAATGTGAATATTCTTAAATGTGGATCTTTTCTTTGAGGCAAGTTGATTTTTCTAGAGAGGATTTTTCTAATTTCCTGCCTGTGCACTTGTAAATGTGAGCCCCAGCATACTTGTAGTCAATCTGTTAAGGTAGACTATAGTTTTCAGTGTTCAGTAGGTCAATTTCCACTTAATCCTAGGCTTTTAAGTACCACAACCAGTTAAATCCACCTCTTTCTTTTGTGCCTTTTGTTTCAGAGTCCAGTCTGTCTACTTCAAGTGCTCTAGAGAGTAAAGCTCTGGTCTTCTGTTACGGTGGTGAAAGGTGAGAATTGCCTGACTGCATTGGATGGGCATTTTGAGAATCTCACTACTATCTATAAAGACTTTCAAACAATCCTCCAGCTCTTAACATCTACACACCTGCTGCCTTCAGTGATATTTAGGGGTCAGCTTTCCTTTGTCAGCTAGGTCTATTACTACCTTTGAGCTTTCAAATTTTGTATGTATCTCTTTTTCCGCTGTCATTATCACAGACATTCATCTTGTTTTTTGTAGATAGATTTATGTTTCTTTTATTCCTTTACTAAATGTAGAAAAAGAAGAAAGCTGAAATTTTTAAAAATTGCTAAATCATCATTGATAGCAAATATTTGTGAAGTGCCCAACCAAGAGAGAACAAAAGTAAAGAGATTTAAATATTAGCTATGGTGATAGAGGGAAAGGCTACAGTCCATTATGGCTAGTTCGCCATTAATAATTTAAAAAATTATTTAGACCAAGTGAGAATAGTCAATTTAACATCCAACAAAGCTCCATTATTACTAAATCTTCTGTAGCTTTGTGTAAATCTGATCTTGTAAATAGACTGAAACCTTTCTGATATTATATAATACAGTTTTCAAGGCAAAGAGTAAAAAGAATACACGTGGTCAAAATGAAAAAGACTATAATAAGAAATCTAATATTTTTAAGGGGAAACAACTACCATTTAGCATGATCAAGGAGTTCATTTATAATAGTTATTTGTCAGAGACAAATAGTAAACCCCTACGAAGTACTTAGCTTCTACAAGATATATATCCCAATTGCTTATGAGACTGTATTTGACATTGTTGAGTTCTTTGCTCTTTGCAATTGAAGGGCTCTATTAAATAACAAAAGGCTCTTCTTGTATGGACTATTGCCTCTAATTTGTGTTATAAATTTCTACAAATGACAGTTCAAAGTCAAGACAGCTAACACCATAAATGCTATTACTACCAATGTGTGAATAATTAAATGTTGCAGTTGATTTGTATGATTTAATTTAAAAACACTATAGCTGCTGGTGTTTAGTAGAAAGTTAAAATATTCTCATTACTGGTTGGAAGTTATACTTTGAGTGTTCCTAAAAAATTTGATAACCATGTAAGTAATTATTTTATTACTTTTATAAAAAGAAAAAAGCTGGTGGCAAAAACTGGTCTGAAATTTCCCGTGATCATAATAAACCTGTCTCAACCCAATATTCTCCAGACCAATATGAATCTGAAATAAATTGATATTTCTAAAGTGATAAAAATATTGAAACTAATTTATGCAGACCAACAATTAACAATTTATAAGAGTATTTGTTTGAATAGACTATACATTGAATTTTCTTCTCTTGTTTCTCCTTTTTATTAATGTCAGTGGCATCATACTTCTAAGGGGCATTATCCTACTCACTTTACAATACATTCTCATCATTATCATTGCAAAAGCTATCTCTCAGTTTTATTTATTATTATTTTAATTTTTTCCTTGATCATCTGCTTCTGCTTCTTTTCTCCTTTCCCCTATAGGTACTCATATTTATGATTTATTACTTCAGTGTTTGTGTGCATGTCTATGTATATCATCTTATATAAAGTATGCTGTTTCATTGTATTTTAGTTTGCACAAATTATATTGTGACATTGTGCTTTTATACATGATTCCTATATTGTGATATTATGCTTTTATGCATGATTCTTATTCTGGTGATGTTCTATGTCTGTTTTTATTGCCAGGTTACTTTCAAAATAGCTGCAACAGTTTCTGCTCCCCATCAGTCCATGAAAGTCCCCTACCTACATCCCTACCCCAAAAGAGTAAATTTCCTATCCCTTAGATACTGACAATTCTCATTTCTGCCAAATTCACTCATGTAAAAAGATAAGGCTTTCTTGTACTAATTTGTGTTTCTTTAATTAGTGGGTCTTTAGTCTTTGTTGATTTCACTCATAGCAAAGATCAGTTTCCAGTCTGTCATCTATTATGTGTGTTGTTGATCAGAAATAACTCATTTTGACATAATCATGCACAGACAAAACATGCTTTTTGTTTTGTACTTATTAATTCCTTATCCATTCCTAAGTCACAAACATACAGGGTTCTCCTACATTTTCTTTTTTAGCTTTATAATTCTACCTTTTTTTAAATTTAGAGCTATAATACATCTAGAGTTCACATGCTTATGATGTGAGGAATCCAAGTTTATTTTTTTAATTTTTATTTGTTTTTATTTATTTGATTTGAGAGAGAGAGAGAGAGCGAGCATGAGCAAGGGAGAGGGGAAGGAGAGAGAAAATCTTAAGCGGGCTCCAGGCTCAGCATAGAACCTCACTTGAGGTCTGATCCCATGACCCTGGGATCATGACCTGAGCATAAATGAAGAGTCAGATGCCCAATCAACTAAGCCACCCAGGTGCCCCTATCTTTATTTTTTTTTTTAATATTAGTAAGTTTTTGCAACATTATTTACTAAATATCCTTTCCAAACTAAGATGTGTGTCACTCTAAAAATCTATTAAGTTTGCTTATAAGTTAGGCTGTTTCTGAGAATTGAATTCATTTTTTTGTTTGTTTAGTACCATATTTATTATAGTGGCCTTCAGTATATTTTTATTATCTTGCAGTGTTAATTCACATCTACAAAAATTTTTTTAGATAATAGCTATTTCTGAGATCTATTCTAATGTATTATTTTGCATGTTTGTTTAGTTCTTTTTTTATTTAATTTTTATAGAATAACTAATGTGTGTGTGTGTATATATGCAACGAGTTATATATTTTCTTTGCAGTTTATTTTATTTTACTTTTTTCAATGTTTTATTTATTTCTGAGAGAGAGAGAGACAGCATGAGCAGGGGAGGGTCAGAGAGAGAGGGAGATATAGAATTTGAAGCAGGCTCCAGGCTCTGACCTAGCTGTCAGCACAGAGCCTCACGCGGGGCTCAAACCCACCAACCGTGAGATCATGACCTGAGCCGAAGTTGGAGGTCAGAAGCTTTACTGGACTGAGCCACCCAGGTGCCACTCCTTGTAGTTTATGTTAGTTACTTAACAGATTTGAATGTAAATTTCTAACTTTTGTTAGTTAAAAGCATTTTACTTTTTAAAATTTATTTATTTTTGAGAGAGAGAGAGAGAGCGAGAGAGCAAGAGGACAGATGGGGCAGGGGCAGAGAGAGAGAGAGGGAGACACAGAATTTGACGCAGGCTCCAGGCTCCAAGCTGTCAGCATAGAGGCAGATGCTTGAACCTTTAGATCATGATCTGAGCCAAAGTCAGATGCTTAACTTACTGAGCCACCCAAGCGCCCCTGTTAGTTATGTATTTTAGAATTTTACTTATATCGTTTTAAGTTCACGGTCACTTACTAGTGTATTTTATAGTTGTTACATAGATTTTATTTTGATTTTTGCTTTTACTTCGTATTAATTTATATCACTGTTGCATCATGGTCAAAGAATATGACCATGCTGCATATATGACCAAAGAATATAACCAAAGAATAATATTACTTCTCTGGAACTTACTAAGGCATACTTTGTAAGCCACTTACAGTTGATTTTTAAGAAAGGTTGTTTATACCAAAATAATTAGCCTATTTTTGCTTCCAAGCTGCCAAATTTATATCAGTTATACATTCAAGCATTGTGCATCTTTGGTTATTCTTTCTATGCCTCATATGTTACTTTCTGAGAATAGTGTTAAAATCATCCACTAAATTTGTTGGGATAGTTATATTTTCCATAGTTCTAAAATATCCTTTAAAATACATTTAATATCTATATTGTTAGCTGTATACATGTTCATAATCATGTCTTCTGGATTTAGTATAAAGTGCCTGTATTTGTTTCTTATAATACTTTTCATTAAGATTGAATTTTGTTTCCAAAATTGCAACCGTCTTTCTTTTGCTTAATATTTGCTTTGTATATCATTTATCCTTTTATTTTCAGCAATGTTCTATTTCTTTTAAGCACACCTATTATACACAGTACACTGCTGAGTTTATTTCTGTACCTTTTTAACTTAAGAGCCTTTATTCTTTAGACTGAAGTATGTAATCCATTTCTATTTTATGTGATTATAAGGATTATTTTTGCCTTCTAATTTGATATTTTATCTTCACTGTAATTGTTTTCTTTTTCCCAGATTTCTGCCACTTCAAGAGTTATATGCATTTTCTTTATCCTGGCAAATTCTAATTCTTAAGATCATATTTATGGTCATATTTTACCACTAAATCTTATATAATCTCTCATAATTTACTTTTGTTGTAAATCATTCAAGAGTAATCTCAAAGAGTATATTATGAAAGCAAACTACTAAGATATATTCATACAGAAAAATTAGTTTTGTCTTTGCATTAGTATGTTAGTTTGGTGAGATGGATATAAAGTATAAGGTGAAAATAATTATATTTCAAGTCTTTAATATGACCTTATTACCTTAATATATCCACAGTTACTTTTGTAAAGTTTTATAAAAATCTGAATACTTTTTTTTGCTTATTCTCCTGGAAGCTTGTAGAAATTTCTCCTTGTCTTTATGTATTTTATTCAAGTGTAGGTACAAAAATATCTGTTTAGCATTCTCTCAACTTTCTTTTTAACATTTCATCTTTAATTTTCACCCCTCGTCTTTTTCTGATTTTTCTTTCTTTATTGTATTCGTTATATATAAATATTGATTGTAATTCTATATTTTATATCACTTTATCATTTAAAATGCATAATTGATATAATTTTTCACTAATTAAATGTTCAAGGAGAGTGTTCACCTGGTATTATAATTAATTAATTAATTATTTGACTGTATCCATTCTGGTATTTAAATCTTTAGATGAATTATATTTTTCATACAGAATATAATTGGGCTTACATTTAATTATTTGTTTTTCTGTATACTAACAGCTAATGATTGCAAATTAAAATTTACATTACCAGCATAAAACATAAAATACTTAGCAATAAATTTAACAAAGTTTTGTCAGACCTCTATACTGAAAACCATAGGATGATACTGTGAGAAAATAAAGAAGACCTAACTGCAAAAATACACCATATTCATGGATTAGAAAAGCCAATATGGTTAAGATGCCAGTTATTCCCAAACTGACCTCTAGATTAAAAAAAGAAATTCAGGGGCTCCTGGGTGGCTTAGTCGGTTAAGCGTCCGACTTTCACTTAGGTCATGATCACGCGGTTCGTGGGTTCGAGCCCCGCATCAGGCTCCGTGCTGACTGCCAGCTCAGAGCCTAGAGCCTATTTTGGAGTCTACGTCTCCCTCTCTCTCTCTGACTCTCCCCTGCTCACGCTGTCTCTCTCTCTCTCCTAGAAATAAATAAAAATATTTTTTAAAAAAATTCAGTCAGGATCTCATCAGGCTTAGTTTATTTACTTTTTTTTTTTAAACTCATCAAGCTGATTCTAAAATGTATATGGGAATGCCAGGGACAAGAATAATTAAGGTAACCTTGAAAATGTAAGGCAAAATTGAGGATTTGCACTATATAAATTCATAGCTTACCGTAAAGCTGTGGTATTCAAGAACGTATGGTATTGGCATAAGGAAAGACAAGGGAACCAGAAATAAGTATAAACATAAACAGTGAAATGGTTTTTGACAAATAAGTAAAAGTTACTTATTACTGAAAAAAATCTTTGTATTTATTCTGTATGGTGTTTGTTGAGCTTTTAGAATCTATAATAAGATTATGGTTTTCATAAAATTTGCAAATATTTTCAACCATTATTTCTTTAATAAATATTTTTCTTTTCTAGTACCTTTCTCTAGTTCTGGGAATCCAGTTATACATATATTAGCCTGCTTAATATTTCTTTTTTTTTATGTTTTTTATTTATTTCTGAGAGAGAGGGACAGCGTGAGCAGGGGAGGGTCAGAGAGAGAGGGAGACACAGAATCTGAAACAGGCTCCAGGCTCTGAGCTGGCTGTCAGCACAGAGCCCGATGCGGGACGCGGGGCTCGAAACCATGAACCGTGAGATCATGACCTGAGCTGAAGTCGGTCGCCTAACCAACTGAGCCACCCAGGCGCCCCAGACTGCTTAATATTTCTTAACTCTCCTCATTCTTTATAGTTATCTTTCCTTTCTGATTTTCAGATTGGATAATTTGTAGTAGATTTGTCTTCAAGTTTGTTATCCTGTCCTTATGTATCTCTATTCTGTTCTTTTTTTTTTAATGTTTTTAAAAAGTTATTTATCTATTTATTTATTTATTATTTCTGAGAGAGAGAGCATGAGCAGGGGAGGGTCAGAGAGAGAGGGAGACACAGAATCTGAAACAGCCTCCAGGCTCTGAGCTAGATGTTAGCAGAGAGTTCGATGCAGGGCTTTAACCCATAAGATCATGATCTGAGCCGAAGTCGGATGCTTAACCGACTGAGCCACCCAGGTGCCCCATCTGTAATCTGTTCTTAAGCACACAAAGTGAATGTGTTATATCAGCTAAGGTAATTTTCAGCTCTATAATTTCTACTTGATCCTTTTATGGATTACATTTCTCTTCTGCATTTCTTTTGTTCAATAATTACATCCATCTTTTACTTTGAAGCATTGAACATATTTATAAAAGCTCTTTTATAGTCTTTCTCTGAATTGTGATATAAGCATCATCTGTTTCTACTGGTTGCTTATTTCCTTGTTGTGGCTCACAGTGGCATGTTTCTTCATATGTGTGGTAATTTTAAATTATTTGGTGGATATTATGCATGATTTATTATAATAGGTCTGGATTAAATAGTTGTCCTCTATGTGGTGTGTTATTTATTTATTTATTTCCTGGAAAGTGGTTAAATTACTGTTGGATAATTTTAATCTTGTCAGGCTTGGCTTCTTTTCTATTTTCTTTGTGTTTTCTTTAATTTTTGTTCTTTTAGTTTAGGTCATAGCTTTTACTGCTAAGGCATGGTCTTTTTGGGGGGTATCAGCTGAATGCATGAGATTCACTATGAAGTTTCTAAGCAGTCTCCTTCTGCATAATCTCTTTTATGCTATCTCTTATTAGCTATCAGTCTTGTCATCAAATCTTGGCATCCTTATAGTCTGTATTTTTAAAAAACACTTCCTGGTTTTATTAAGATATAATTGCTATACAACATTGTATAAATTTAAGCCATATAACATAATTATTTGACATATGTATATATTATGATATGATTATCACAATACATTTAGTCAATACCCATCACCTCACATAGATACACATTAGTCCTGACAAAGGACTTGTATAGCACAGCCTTTAGTCAGAAACTTGTGAGGAAACACCTCACAGTGTTCTCAGTATCTTTTTTCTAGACTTGCCTTTTACCCACGTTTGTCCACAAATTTCATCCTCCACAGTCTGAGCACTCATATTTGTCTTTTTAGCTTAATGAGTTGACTTGCTTTGTTTGAGTTCCACTTCTCTGGGCTATGGTCTAGAAAGTTCCCCTGGCAGAAAGTCTGGGAAAACAGGCCTAACAAGCCTAATTTACTCAGTGTCCTTTCTTTCAAGGATCACACTTCATCATTGCTTGTTTTCCGGTGCCTAAAAACACTTGCCAGTGGAACTGTACTTGGTCCAGTTTTATGCTCATTTAGAAGAGGGGGAAAAGTTTAACCATGGCCTCCTAATTGTATTTTTATAGAATTTTAATATATACAACTTCATTAGATCTAACTGGAACTTAAGAATTAATAACATTTTGGGGCGCCTGGGTGGCTTAGTCAGTTGAGCGTCCGACTTTCGCTTAGGTCATGATCTCGCGGTTCGTGGGTTCGAGCCCCGCGTCGGGCTCTGTGCTGACTGCCAGCCCAGAGCCTGGAGCCTGTTTCAGTCTGTGACTCCCTCTCTCTCTGACCCTCCCCTGCTCACGCTGTCTGTCTCTCTCTCTCTCTTTCCTAGAAATAAAGAAAACATTTAAAAAAAAAAAAGAATTAATAACATTTTGGTCAATAAGGCATTTTAACTAAATATTCTATTGCTATGCAAATTGTTATTGGAATGATATTGGTATGTAACATCGTAACAGGTAAATACAGAATTTAGTGCTAGATATCTTCCCTTAGAATTACCTGTATCTATATATATGTACATAAAGTTATATATATATGTATATATATATATATAAATTTAGTGTTATATATATATATAACTTTAAGTTTGTTTGTGAAACAAATGTCACTCTATGCATTTAAGTATTTAATCATGAAGGGTGTTAATATAAAAGTTATAGGCTTATATCACCATTGAAATTGCTGGGATATGAAGGTTAGGGAAGACTGTCTCAGTCTGCCACATGAATGTGAGTGATTCTCAAGAAGCTCAGTTGAGAGTTATTTCATATATTAGTTGTCCACTCATTAGCTAGCAACTTCCTCTAGAGAGTAATGGCTTCTCCTGCTCTTTTCCAAATCCCATGTCTCTTCTTGACTGGCTCTAACCTTAAACCACGCGGAGAAAAGGATTCTGGGAAATGTAATTCTTGGTTTCTCTCCTGGGTTGGGCAGAAGAAATGATACAAAAAGGTAATTAAGTTGTTGATTTGATAATGAACAGTGAAACACGGTGTGGTCTGCCTTAACATATTTCCTAAAATGTGAAAAATAATTGAAAATTTTTTTTACTTTCAGAGAATTCTAAATGTATTTTTGTTCTTTAAACATTTTAAATGCTTAATAAATTTTTCCTGAGTGAACCTTACTATAAATGTATTATTTTGATATGTTTGAGAATATCTGAATTATTTTGCACATTAGAAGAATAATATTTTTTTTAAATATTTTTATTTATTTCTAGGAGAGAGAGAGAGACAGCGTGAGCAGGGGAGGGTCAGAGAGAGGGAGATACAGACTCTGAAATAGGCTCCAGGCTCTGAGCTGGCAATCCGCACAGAGCCCGAAGTGGGGCTCGAACCCACGAACCGCGAGATCGTGACCTAAGCAAAAGTCGGACGCTTAACCGACTAAGCCACCCAGGCGCCCCTAGAAGAATAATATTTTTAATTAATTGTTAAAATAACTATGATAGGCTTAAAAGAAGAAACTTGAAATTTAAAATTAAACTCTCCCTATAACTATGACCCTAAATGTTATTCTAAAATGTTTCTAGACTTACTTTATATGTATAAAAATGCTCTGACTATATAGCACTCTAAATTAATTTTAAGGAACTAATGGAATGAAAAGTAAGTACTCAAAATACAGAGAAATAGAAATTTTGGTCTCTGATTTGACATGTCTTACCTTGAAAACAAGATGAGGATTCAATCTACATTACAATTCAAGTGGATATCTCTGTCACCTGGTCAGGATCACTGCTTCTGTTATCTGAACCAGGAACTTTAGGAAAGACCATACTGTCCTTCATGTACCTTTTCTTTTTTTTTTTTTTAATGTTTATTTATTTTTGAGAGAGAATCAGAGAGCAAGTGGGGGGAGGGCAGAGAGGGAGACACAGAAACTGAAGCCGACTCCAGGCTCTGAGCTGTTAGCACCAGAGCCCAATGTGGGGCTCGAACCCACAAATCATGAGATCATGACCTGAGCTGAAGTTGATGCACAGGTGACTGAGCCACACATGTATCTTAATTGTTATGGCTCTTTGTCAGTTATGCTTTCTCTAACTGTGTCAATGGTAATCTTAGGTGTGAATGACATTTTAATATCTTAAGTGACTGTGGTGTTTGTTTACTATGAGTATTCCTGGAATACCATGGGGAAAATAACTTTAAAGAACAGTGGGAAAAAGGAGAAGGTAATTCATGCACAGAAAGCCATAGATCTCCCTATGATAGTCTGGCCTTGGCTCTCTATGACCACATTGTTTATTATGTCATCTTTCCTTATTAATTGTTTTTTACTTGCTGTCATCAATCCAATTGGCCTAGGTGGTCTGATGTTGCCATTGTCTCCTCAGTTCTTACAACACTTCCTTACTTTGGTCATCCATCCATTAATGAAATATTTATTGGGGCATCTGGGTGGTGCAGTTGGTTGGGCATCTGACTTTGGCTCAGGTCATGATCTCACAGCTCGTAGGTTGGAGCCCTGCTCAGGCTCTGTGCTGACAGCTGGCTCAGAACCTGGAACCTGCTTCGGATTCTGTGTCTCCCTCTGTGACCCTCCCCTGCTCACGCTATCTCTCTCTGTCTCTCAGAAATAAATAAAACATTTTTTTTAAAAAGAAATATTTGTTGAATGTTTATCATGTGCTAGGCATTGTTTTATTTATTTATTTTTTTAATGTTTTATTTATTTTTTTAGGAGAGAGAGAGAGAACGTGTGAGCAGGGGAGGGTCAGAGAGAGAGGGAGTCACAGACTGAAACAGGCTCCAGGCTCTGAGCTGGCAGTCAGCACAGAGCCCGACGCAGGGCTCGAACCCACGAACCGTGAGATCATGACCCAAGCGAAAGTCGGACGCTTAACCGACTAACCCACCCAGGTGCCCCAATGCTAGGCATTGTTTTAGATTGTAGGTATGTAACAGTGAACAAAAGAGTCAAAAATACCTCCACATAGGAGTTATATTCCAGTAACTAGAATTAGAGAAAAAAACACTAGCTAAAATATAAAAATATGTTAGATAGTAATAGTAGGTGTAGAGAAAATAAATTTAGGGGAATAGTGTTGCAATATTAAATAGTGTAGTTAGTAAAAGCTTCATTGCAATTATAACATTTAATTCACTTTAGAAGTTGGTCACTTTGTTTAGCTTTTCAAGTCCTCATCACCTATATTATATCCCCTCCATCTCTTCTTTATTTTTTCTCCTTAGTACTTATAGTTCTCTGGATATATACTTCTATAGTATTGACCCTACTTTATAGAAACTTAATGAGGATGTGATTCTGGAATGTCTTTTTCACTACAGCTCCTAGAAAGTGCTTATCTCATAGAAAGGTGAAAAATAAACATAATTAAATGAGAAGATGAATGAATGAATGAAGAACATTTTAGGCAGAGGGAACAGCAAGTGCAAAGGCAATGAGTGTGTCTGGTGAATTAAATGAAAAATTAAGCTTGAGTGGAGTGAGTGTAGAAGACAACAGTAGGAGATAAAAATATAAAAGTAGTGGACTAAGGGGTAGCTGGTTGCTAATATGGGGTCTTAGACCATTGTGATAATTTTGGCTCCTATTTTGAGTGAGATGGAAAGCTATTTGGATGGGTCATATTAATGGCAAGACCTCACTTTTGTTTTTACAAGATCATTCTGACTGTTGTGTTGAGAATTGATTGAAGAGCCAAGAATGTAAGCAGAGAGACCAGTTAGGAGTTTTTTGCAATAACAGCCTTCCCAATATTTGCTACTGTCCAATCTCTGTAAGTAAGTGTAACTACCTTATTGTCCAGAGTACTATTTCCTCTGCTCAGTTCAGAGCAGGGAAAAATAAAAGCAAATATAAAGTGCTATTATGAGTAAATTAAAGACAGATATTGAAGATAATATGAACTGGCTTAAGTCATGTACATGGAAGTAAACAATTTATATCTAATATTTGTGCTTAAGAATTCAAACTTTTAAAATTTCAAAGAATGTACATGTGAACAGAAGGCATACTTTACAAATAATGCAGAAAGCTCTGGCATAAGAATTTTCTTAAACATATATTTTTGAATTTAGAAAAAGTCCTTTCAGTTATGTTTGAATGACATTATAATATTTTCTAATATTGACACAAAATAAATATTTTCTGGAAAGTTAAATTAAAAAAGTGAGGTTCTTGGGGCACCTGGGTGGCTCAGTCAGTTAAGCATCTAACTTTGGCTCAGGTCATGATCTTGCCCTCTGTGAGTTTAAGCCCCGTGTTGGGCTCTGTGCTGACAGCTCAGAGTCTGAAGCCTGCTTTGGATTCTGTGAATCCCTCTCTCTGCCCCTCCTCATTTCTCTCTCTCTATCTCAAAAATAAATAAACATAAAAAATTAAAAAATAAATAAAAATGAGGTTCTTACATTTATTTAATTTATTTCTTACTCTAAATAAAACAATTCAGTAATAGAACTACTCTAGAAAAACATTGTCCTCCTAATTCTGGAAAATAATTTGATATTGAAATCCCATTTCAAAGAAATAAGTTATAAGTAGGTCTGAACTTGACTGTGTCTGTGCTGTGGATACCAACAAATAATTCTATCCTGTGTCAGTAGGCTTGACATTAATACTTAATATTCAATACTCATTACCCAACAGTAATAGATTTGATAAATTGGATTTAGTAAACTTTGTGCATCAGAGACACAATTTTCCTTTCCCTGACAACACACACACACACACACACACACACACACACACACACACAGAGTAATAATAATTTATCAACTCTGAAAGATCACTAGCAGATAAACAATAGTGAACACTATTCTTACACCTTGTATTGAAAGGTATTTTAATTATGTATTTTTGAAATTTCCTTACTTATGAATATGCTAGAGACTAACAACAACATTTTATTAGTGCTTATTGTGTGCTAAGCAACATGCTACCTGTTTCATATGTATGGTCTCATTTACAGTTCACTAATATCCTGTGAGTAATGTGTCATCATCATACTTATTTCAGAGATGAGAAAACAAGGCTAAAGGTTAATTCCCGAGTTCATGCAGACTGTAAGTGGCCTGGCAGAGATTCAAATTCTGATTCCATAAGGTGGCTATTACCCACTGTGCAAGAGCATGATTTGCAACTACACTGGGTATAATTAGCTATAGATGTTAAAAATAAACCATTTGTTAATTTAAATAAAATAATATTGAATTGCTTATTTTAGAAAATGTTCCTCCATAAGTTGACTAGTTTCCAAAATTTTCTCTCTTGAGCCAGTTAATCAGGTAGATTCTTTCTCCCATCAGGAATGGTTAGGATTTTATGAAGAATACACTAGTGAAAATGTTTTGCTTTCACATACTTAGAAATAATATCTGGCATCTGTTTACAAAAATGTAATGTATAACGTTGGCATAGAGTCAATCGTAAGCCCATTTTACTGTTTCATTATTGCTTTGTAACAAATAATTCCAAAACATAATATCTTAAAAAAATATGAGTGTCTACCTCAGTACTGTGAGCTGTCTGGCATAAGCCAGTTTGTTCTCTCTTGGTAGTTCATGTGACTGCAGTTAGGTGGAGGCTTGGCTGGGATGGCCATCCAAGATGGCTCATTCACATGGCTCATTCACACGGCAGGCAATTGATATGGCTGTTGACCACAAGCTCTGTTGAAACTGATGACTGGAACACTTATGTAGATATGTAGACTTTCCATGTTATTGGGCTTTTCTGAACAGGGAAGCTCAGTTCCCAGAGGGAGTCCACACAAAATGAGTATTCTAAGAAACCCAGTCGGAATCTTCACAGGATTCTCAGAACATTACTTCTGCCTTATTGCATGGGTCAACAAATCAGTAAGACTAATCAAGAGTCAAGGGGAGAGAAATTAAATTCCTCTTCTTGTTAGAGGATTGTAGTATGGGTATAAAGTGAAGAAAGTGATGATGGCCATATTTGGATATGAAAACACTACACTCATGAATCAAATCCTTGTCACATATATCAACAATTTTAATTATTTTTGAAAGTAAATTGATCGATTATACACTGAAGCACTGGCATGGAAAGGTTTTTCCCTTATACATATGATATATATATATATATATAACATATGTATATGTTGTGTATATATATATATACATATATATATGGAATATTATTCAGCCATAAAGAAGAACAAAATCTTGACATTTGCAAAAAAATATGATCTAGAGAGTATAAGGCTTACTGAAATGTGTTGGAGAAAGATAAATACCCTATGATTTCACTCATATGGGGTATTTAATTCCCACTTCCATTTAAGGACTCTGGGATGGGACTTCTTGACTAGATTATAAAAAGCCTTATAATTATCCTCTGAGCTTTTTGGAATGCTTGCTCTTGGGATGCTTCCTTAGAGATCCCAGGAAGTATTCTGGGAATACTTCCCAGAAAAGTCCAAGTCACAAGGACAGTCCATATGTAGGGGTTCCAAGTAACAGCCTGTATTAGTCTGCTCAGGCTGCATTAACAAAATACCATATACTGGTTAACTTAAACAAAAGAAAATTACTTTATTACAGTTCTAGAAGCTGAAAGTCCAAATTCTGGAAGCTGGAAGTCCAAAGCCAGCCTTTTCAGGTTCTGGTGAAGACCCTTTTCCTGGCATGCAAATAGCCATCTTCTCACTGTTTCCGCACTTGGTGGAGAGAGAGAGAGAGAGAATAAGCTCTCTGGTGTCTCTTCTTATAAGGTACCAATGCTATCAGTCTACAGCCCTAATTTCACAACATTCTCTAACTGAAATTATTTCCTAAAAGCCTCATCTCCAAAACCCATCAACTTAGGAATTAGGGCTTCAACAAATGAAGAAATATAGGGACACAGATACTCAATCTGTAACACAGCCCAAATTACCTTCCATCTTATAGCCAGCATTAATTGCCAGTCACATAAGTGAGAAATCTTAGACATTAAGCCTAGGCAGACTTCAGATGGCTGCAGCCCCAGTTGCTGTCTTCCTACAACCTCATAAGAAATTCCAAGTTTATAGCTCTCAACCAAGTGCAGTCAACCCACAGAACTATGAGAAATAATGAATTTTTTTAGGTCACTAAGTCTTGGGCTAGCTTCTTATGCAGTAAAGGCTAATCTGAACAGAAATTTAAGGGATGACATAAAAACTGTAACATTTGACATTTGGGGGGATAGGGAAGAGAGCAGAAATTGCAAGTGTCTCAAGGAGCAAAGGGTGGAGAACAATAAGAGTTTGTTAAGTAGACACTGGAGGAAGGGGGTCCATATTATGTAGTGCCTGAAAGTTTGACAAACTATTGTAATGTTGAAAAATATACAGCAAAACCTTGGTTTGCAAGCATAATTCTCACTGGAAACGTGCTTTTAACCCAAAGTGCTTGTATATCAAAGTGAATTTCAAGAACCATTGGCTCAGTTGTGATCATGTGACATTTGACATCATGTACTACTTGTATACTCATATTATAGGACACCACT
Source organism: Crocuta crocuta (assembly GCF_008692635.1). NCBI lineage: Eukaryota > Metazoa > Chordata > Mammalia > Carnivora > Hyaenidae > Crocuta > Crocuta crocuta. The sequence continues at coordinate 2,077,758 of NW_027529554.1, forward strand.
TGCTTATCAAGTTAAAATTTATTAGAAATATTTGCTTGTCTTGTAGAATACTCACAGAGCAAGTTATTCGCAATCGAAGACTTTCGTGTATACCTGTTAAAATGGTAGATTTAGCTAAGGATATTTCCAGGCAGAATGTTAAAAGTGTCAAATGGTTTCTTTTAGCCATGTATAATGTTCTATGGATATAGAGAAGTGATCAAAAAAGGAAATAGTCAGGATTTAAGTGGAATTTAGAGAATTGTAATGGATTTAGGAAATGTTGGGTTCAAACATAAAAAATATCTATTATCCCAAAAGAATCCCAACAAAAGCACACTTAAACTAAGTAATGATCCCTTTCTTTATTTTTTCCTATTTTATCCTATTCAAATAGTTTTTCATGTTCCCTTCCTTTAATCACTAATTTTCCAGTACTTGAAACTTATATGTATTTTGTCAAGCAAAGATGGAGAAATTTTTATAATCTCTGCCATTGTGGTATTGATAATTAGAATGGGAGATAGATCTTGAAAAAATAATTGGAAAAGTAATGAGTGCTAATTTGGGTAGGAGCTAACTCAGCTGCTCTGGGTCATCCAAATCTGCACGTTCCCAAAAGTCTGGCTCTTGATCATCTACTGGGACATCACCTCTAAGCCTTGGAATTTTCTGCCTGATAATGGTGTCTTTGTTTACCTAGATCTTTGCACCATGTCAGATAGTTTATGGTAACAATATAATTTATGGTGGGAGACTTGGGCCACACAGTATCATTTGGCCAGTAGTGAAGCTAGAGACTAAGAAACAAAGAGTCACCCATGTGAGCTCTCCCAGCCAACGTGACCAACCAATAAAGTCTGTAGACATCAAGTCTCTAGAGAAACTCTCTAGGTGTTAACACTTTATGCATGCTGTCACGTATTGTTTCTAGGAGAATTAAGTACTGCCCATAAGCTTCCACTGGGAGAAGACAACTAGAAGCTGGTTCTTCTAGACTCTACCTTATATGCTTTTATCTTTGCTGATTTTAATCATTTTCCTTTCACACTAATAAACCATAACCATGACTTTTCTGAGTTATGTGAGTCCTTCTAGAGAAGCATTGACCAAAGGATGGTCTAGAGGACCCCTGAGTATAGTTAGGGATCCCATAGGGAGGAGCTAGAATGAGACATGAAAAATGAGTCAGAGTTAGTTATATGAAGAAGGTAAAATGTTTATTCTTTTAGTTTCAAATAGTATTTGCTTTACTTACAGGCTTGAATGAATGAGTGAGCAGGGAAGCCANTGTTGAATCTTAACAATAGTAAATAAAGTTTAAAAAAAGTAAATAGAGAAACTAGAATGAAATTTCAATTTAAATTAAATTGATATTTAATATTTAATTTAAATATCAATTTAATTTAAATATTGATATTGATTTGAAAATGCTCTTGATAAGATTAATACATTATTAACAATGGTTAATTATTATTTCTGGCCACTGAAAATGCATCACCCTAGCATACACATAATTAGATTTGGAGATAGATGACCTAGATCCAGATAGCTGAGCAGTCAAATATTGTTTAAAAAGTAAGTAAAATTTTCTGGGCCTTAGTTTCCTTATTTATACAATGAAAATAATGATAGTTCCTCTATCATTCTCATGAAGTTGTCATGAAAGTAAAAATGTAATATTAATAAAACTATACCAAAAGCTGTAGCATATGATTCTACTATTTGTTGGTCAATGCCATTATCATCGTTTCCAAATTCTTTCTTTTTCTTTTACTAATTACTGAACCACTACTACTATCCTTACCAACACAACCACTATGCTATTATTATTATTCGCTATAAAATTTAAGACAAAAAGGACAAAGACACTGAAATTATTGATTTAGTAAAAACACATTGAAAAAATAATCTCTGTATTTTTCCCTCAAAATGATGTTAGCAAAATGATATTAATTAGGAAAGCTAATAATATTAGCCATATTTCTTGAACAGAACATATAGCTACCATTTTATAAATAAATAAACATAAGTAAATTTACTTAAATAATAATAGTAATAAAATTTATTTATTTATTAAAAATGTCTTCCACTAGGTGGTATTAATTTTTTTTTAAGACACAATCAGTACTAAAAACATCATGAATGAAATTCTTCACTTTTGGTCAAATTAGCCTTTCTTCAACAAGAGAAAAATTTAAAGGCCATCTAATCAGGTACATTATTGTCTATCTTAAGTAGTTGTGGAAAAAGAAAAGTATCACAAAGAATAAGAATTTTTCAAGGAATCATGGAAAATAGGGACTGTCTGCAATAAAAAGAATTATTCACCTCATTGCTCCTTACACTTTACTTGAGGATTTTATGCACTGTTAATTTATTCATTGAGTTCTGGTTCTAAATGCTCCAGTGGAATCAAGACTGCTTTTCTCAAGGGGCAGGAAAAAAATGCCATAGGGTTTTTAAATCAGAATTCATGTTAATAAGTCCAAGAGCAAAGGCTTGTCTGCTGAAACAGGAAGATTAACTCTGCATGTATTTCTGTCCCTCACCTTTTTTTTTTTTTTTTTTTGTCATTAACACAAAATGTGTTTTGTTGACTCATGGTGTGCCATATTAGTTAAATTAAACATCAAACATCTGTCCAACTTTAAGATTCTAACATGAATATCTTGGCAGTCTCAGTAAAATTTGAGCTGTTAAAGGCCCTCAATCAGTCTAAAAGATAGAGCTGCTGTAATGGCAAACTCAGCAAGCAATTACATCAAAGGATTTAAAATCTATTTCAGTAATGCCTTCTGGATAATGACATTGATCTCAGCACTCGTCTTGCAGATTTCCTGGTATTGCAAAGCAGGGTTCTGCATGGTTTCACATTTAGAAAAACACTATTCACCATTTCGTTTTATGTGAACATAGTTCATTTCTCTTGAATATACCTATACAGCTATTTCTGACATAGCATCTGTAGCTAATAGACTTTTATTCATAAAGTCAAAATTCATGCTATGTACACAATTTTTTCTTTGTTCTCTTCTGTTGCACCAAATTTTCCAAAGGGGTGGAAGTAATCTGAGGACTTCATTAGCTTTTACCTTCATGCTTTTTCTCATATTCTAAGCAAGCAATAAAAATAGATCAATCCATCTTTTGCCCTTTCTCTTTTTATTTTATTCTTCATTCAGTTCGCTTACCTTTAGAAGTTGATATGCATAAATAAAAATATTGCAAATGAGAATGTTTTAAGTTAAATAATTTTTCATAAACCTATTTCTTTTTTTTTTCTCTTTCTTCCCTTCCTTCCTTCTGGTCTTTTCTCTCTTTAGCACTTTCTCTAGTGAATGAATATGTAATATAAATTCATGCTTAAATTTGGGTACTTTAAAGCAGCTGTCTAGCTAGTCAAAATCATATCGCAGCTTTCTATTTTACAATAAATAAAAACGTAAATCAAATTCTACTAGGAACTACATTTTTTGATGTCATATAAATAGGTAACACATGTGAGATCATTTGATTGTTATTTATTTGGTTTTTGAATCTAGAACCCAGTTTATGCCAGAATCCCTAGTATACCATTACACAATAGTGAACAAATCTTGTATTATTAAATTTCTTTATATCATCTTCTAAACATGTGCTTTCCATGTTAAACAAAAACACTTTTTTTGGCACCATGCCCTGTCAGTTGCCTCCCCTATCTCTCCTGCTTTTACAGTCAGACAGTTTGGAAGAGTTGTTAAAAATGCTGTGTCCTGGGGCTCTTGGCTGGCTCAGTCGGTTAAGCGTCCAACTTCGGCTCAGGTCATGATCTCACGGTTCCGTGGGTTCGATTCTGTATCTCCCTCTCTCTCTGACCCTCTCCTACTCATAGCTCTCTCTCTCTCTCTCTCTCTCTCAGAAATAAATTTTAAAGAATTTTTAAAAAAGGAAAAAAAATGATGTATCCATTCCCCACCTCCAATTCCTTTCTCTATCTTTACCTCATCTGCTAGGAAAACGTTGATTAAGGGTAGTTAATCACCCTTAATCATCTGATGCCTCCCGATCCTCATAGTCCATATGTGCCTATTTGAGTATACTGGGAAATTTCAGGGATATGAGGTTATTCAAACTTGTATTACTCTGTTATCCACCACTTTTATAACCAAGTCAGCATACTATCCAGTTCAGTGAAAGGATGGGAGTGCCTGGGTTCAACTAATGGGATTTGGACAGGAAGTGGGGAGGGAAGGAAAGTAACTTTGTAAGAGCGGTTCTTTGGGCTGATGCAGCATATTGTTGTTGTTTCTACATCTGGAAAGTAGGAAATGAAGTATTATATGGTTTACTGCTCTGTCCCACAAGTGCCAAATTGGATTCTCCCACTTGGAAAGAAATGGATGGAGAGAAGTGTTAGGATCCTTGGGGATCTATAGCTCTCGTGACCCTTTTGAACTACAAGTCTCTGAGACTGTTGATTTCTCTAGTTAGAGTCTCTGGCAAAGGAAAGCAACTTACACCTGTAAATACTTCTTGAAGTTTTGGACTCATCTCCTCGACAAAGCTTAGCTATAACTTGCTTCTAGGTTCTTGTTAAAACTGAATGCCTGACCCGTGAAGACCTTATAACTCTTTGATCTGATAATACATTTTTAGGTTGTCAGTTCAGTGACTAACAAGGTGAAAAGAATCTTGATATTATGGTACTAGCACGTTCTAGAATACTACTAGTCTGACTTCAATCATGTATCAAGTTTACATGAACAAGTGACAGGTAACCTTTCAGTGGAAACCTTGTCCCCCACTTTCATATCTGAACCAAAGCTGCAATCTCAGATTCACAGAGGTTCCCTTAAATGCCTGACACTGACTCTCTAATGGTTTAAGCAGGAAGCTGATGATATCTTCTGGGTTGGGCAGGCATTCAACAACAGTGCTGATTACATAGAATCAAAAATGGTCACGACTACCCCACTTAATGGGCGGTACTGAAAGTCATTCTCATGGTTCTCATTAATGTTCTCCTTAATAAACCTTGTTATGCTTTTACTGATCCTAGCTGTTTGGTCTGCCACTTGGAAAACTACAGACTAGTAGAATAAAGATACCCATTTGGGGGCCATGAACTGAGGAAACAAGTAATGATTGCTGATTAACTAGATTATTTGTGTAAATGCTATGGTAAGGGCCTCTTTTCTAGTGAAACTGTCTGGAATCAATTTGTTGATTGAACTTACATCATTCAGATCCCCACTGCTGCTATCTAGATCCATCATAGTACTGGACATGGCAAAATATCTGCAACCAGAATAGAATAGGCACATCAAAAACTCTTGTGTCTCTGATACAGAAGCTACCACTATATGCATACTTGTGACTCCTGCCAAAATTTGATCTATTTGTCTCTCATTGAGGGAGGTCATATGGCACAGAAGATTGTCCCCACCCACTCCTGACGGTTTGATTACATGGATGTTTGACACCACTCATCCCTTGGTTATCAGTGGTTCTTTACCTCTGTTTTGTCTTTTTTAGCTTACAGCATTGTCCTTCTAGACTGTTCCAGCTGACTCCCGTGGTCCTTGAAACCAATATGTGTCATGTTTTAATTTTTCTGAACTATTTGCAATCTGGCAATTGATAACCAAACTATTTGATAGACTTTCAATACTCCCTGTCATCTCATGCTGTTAATTGTTGGAATAGCCTCCTTAAAAATTGACTCAAAGATTTCTGGCTCTGCTGCCTTCTTACTAAGGCAGTTTGGTCACTCAATGTAACTAACCTCAAAATGGAATTATCTCCTTGTAACCACTTCCTGGACAATGGTCTGAATAAACGGGGTAGGGTTGTATAGACCTATTTTGAGAGTGTGGGAATTCTCTCTGGTCATTCTTGGGTATGGCAATTATTTTATTTTCCCTAACAGCAGCCCTAGGCTAGCCTGGTTAGCACACCCTCCATGTGAAGGCCTTGCCACAAGAGGCCTAGTAATTCAAACTTGATTCTGATTCAGCCACCAAGATTCTCTTGTTAGATCAATATGGTTACAGGTCTTTTGGGCAGTGACCATTGGTTGAATATATTCCTTGTCTATTCCCTTTATAGTGTAGCATATGGGCCAAAGTGAGGGACATAAGTGGTTTCTGTCTGTTTCCTAAACAAACTAATCTTGATTGAAACTGAAGTCTAATAGATGAGCTGAGTTTGAGTAAGAGATTATTGGGCCAGAATAGGACACCTGAATGTTGTCAGAGTGGTGAGATAACAATGTTGGTGCCTGAGGAAAGAATATTTTAGAGCCTTGAAAGTACAGGTTAGGAAAAGACTTCAGTCATCTTGGCATTTCGGAATCACTCCTGTAGCCTTCCTCATTTAGGAAAACACAATGGTGCAGTGATCTGCAACTGTTGCAAATACCTTTTTATTTTTTTTTTCCTAGAAAAGGATATTTTTTGTATTCAAGTAACTGCAAATAGGAACCTAGATAGGAGAGCCACAGGCTGGGATGAATAATGACTGCTTCCTCACTGGCAGAACAGTGGAAGAAAGTGGCCCCTACAGCCACAACAGTCAATACAGGGCCCCCCTTCACTCTTCTGCATTATCCTAGAGGGACGGCCCCACATTCCCTGAGACTGAGGTGGTTGATAACCCAGCTTGCCTTGCTCCAGGCACCTTCCTTTAAGAGCATCTTGGAGGAGGGGAATGTGGGCAGCACCGAAGGAGGCAATGAGGATGAACATTGGGAGTTAATTACAGTAGTAATAATGGATGTCTAAGAATGGAAACACTGAACAAAAACAATACAACTTTCCAGAGGTAGTTTTTAAACAGAGGAAATATGGAATCAGAACCTTGGGGGGTGGGGAGGAGCAGAAGGGTCAAAGTGGGCAAGACTAGTTCCTTGTTATTAGTGCCCCCTGTGAGGAAAAGGATAACTGAGGCCTAGGATGAACATGAATGTGGTTGGGCAGTGGATCCAGCTTACCTTAGGTAGTTACCAAAGGGAACTTTGGCCTCCTGGCCCTCACTTGGATAAAGGGTGACTGCATTTCTATTACTACAATAAATTCCAGGGTAGGGGTAAGATGGGCTAGAGCCCATCTGCAGAGAGTAGGGGGAGTTGAACACACCTGCCTTTTTCCCTGTGCTCCAATGGGCCTGTCCAACCTAGAGCAAGGACTAGGCAAGGTAAGAAGAAAAATATGTGGATGTGAACCCCACCTGGTGAGACACAGGTGCAAACAGCATAAATTTAGCTCACTGTTGAGTCTGCCAAATCTCTCTCATACTGTTCTTACTGTTCTTATTAACCTTGCCAAGATATCTACTAGAAGTAGCAGTTGATGGTAGAGTACCTCCATTTTCTATGCAAATATCTATAAACACTTCTGGATGTCTTCCCCACTCCATTCACACAGTCATTGCTCAGCCATTTTATAATGCCATGGGGGTAGAAAAACAGGGTAAATTGGACTTCTGTATTCAAATAGTTCCTCCAAAACCAAGGACTAGAGTGAATTATTTAACTGAACTGGGGCCACAATGGAAGTACTATCAGTCTGTGTTCAGTGATTGCCACAGGTCCTTCTTGAAGGCCCCAGACAATTTTAACAATTCCTTTTCCAGAGCACCATATGCACCTGTGAGATATACTTGGTGAATGGAAGCCAAGAGTTAACTTGACTTCTTCCCCAAAATACAGTTACCTGAATCTTAAGAGTAATCATAAGAGACATTCAAGTGATTACAGAATCCCTCTAGCAGATCCTGTACCTCTCAGATAACCATAGACAACCTATCAGAATGAGGCTATCTTTGGTTACTCAGGAGAGCTTTCCATAAGGATAGTTGACTTGTTCATTGTGTGAAATCTGTGGGACATTTTGCCTAAAATGGGAGTTATCCAATTAGGAAAGTGGCATGAACATGTAAACGAAAAGGAATAAAAAGAATGCATGAGTTGAGAAACAAAAGGAAGAATAAAATTAATAAAACAAAAGACCTGGAAAAAAGCAACAATCTCAATAATGCCTGCAAAGCTAATATCTATAAGACTGAGGGTAAGGGAATAACATTTCAAGGAATAAGGGGACATGATAATTAGAAATTGGGTCTTGATATAACCACAGATAACACTGATTAAATGCAGAATCATGAAGGTATTAGTCTAGGGATCCAAAAGTATATCCTGATCAGAGGTAAGGTGTGTTGATCATTTGATAAAAGGCTGACAGTTTGGTTATGGAATAGGTTGGACTCTCCCATATGTTGTGAAGATTGGAAGATAACATGTGTTGGGTTTTTGGGATAGACTATTGGTTCTTTTACTTTGTAATGTGACACAAAAGGGTTCTACATGCTAGGGGAAACTTTTGCAGTATTGTTATTTACCTTTTACATATGTTAACTATTTCTGGACATAAATAAAATGAGACTCTGGTAAAGGATGTTTATTTAAGGAAACATGTGTTTTGAATCACCTTAGAAGTACTTCTATCTTTGATTTGTGTAACTTATTAGGTGACTAGTATCTCATTGGATAGCATTTAGTTTATCTGTGTTTAATTTTCATTCTTAAAGCAATGACAGAAGAGAAAACAAGAAGAGCATAGATTTATGGAAGGCAAGTCTAGTGTAAGCCTATGTTGAGATTTCTAGTAAATTCAGGGATACTTAAAATGAAATAGTCTGTTATCAAGACTGTAAAAGAAATTTATTTTAAAATTATGCTAAAGTAAGCTCTTATCCTTAGATTCAACCCACTTCAGACTAATGTAATGATAGTTAAAATCAGGAGGGAGGCAAACCATAAGAGACTCAAATGTAGAGAACAGACTGAGGGTTGGTGTGGAAGGTGGGGGAGAGCGGAATGTGGCTGATGGTCACTGAGGAGGGCACTTGTTAGGATGAGCACTGGAGTTGTATGTAAGTGATGAATCATGCTAATGCATCCCCCAAACCAAGAGGACATTGTAGACAATGTATGTTAGCTAACTTGACAATAAGTTATATTTTTAAAACCCACAAATATAAAACAAACATATACTTCCTCCTTTGCCCTCTGCCTTCCTAAAATAAGAATGGTGTAACTTATAACTAAGAATTATTACAAACTTATAAGAAAAGTATTAACACAAAAGGATTCTGGTAACTAAAATGAACATCCCTGAATGTTAGACTAGTTAATAGAATGCTAACTGCTGATGCTTTCAATTAGTGTATATTGTAGATTGCATAATGCTATTTCAAGCATAGACTATAAAAAGTTAGTGAGCTGAAAATAATGAAAGATAATCTAAATTATGGTAACATCACTATTTCCCATCTAATATTTATACCTTATTTGCAACTTTATATTCATCCTCATTACTGTCAAACAGCAGTAGTAAGAACAGAAACTAGCTTCACTGTTTTCCTGTAATATATCTTCCCTGCCAGTTGGAATAAGAAATATCTTATTTCAGTAATGAAATTAGAACTCCAGTCCCTTATTGGAGGGGAAAATTCTCATGCAATAAGTTAATAATTTTGTGACTCTCAAAAGAATAGCAGTTGAATTCCACTTTATTATTCATTTGAATTCTTCTTATAAGCACAAGGTGGTTAGGGATGATATTCCCTAATACAAAGAAGAGAAAGCAAGCCACAAAGCGTCTATTAATATTACATTTCCTTTTGTTAAGGGATATGGCCAAAAGATAATATTTACTTACATATGTATTATTGACTAAAATTTGATGTCAAAGGAAAATATTTTGGTTTGGCTTATTTGTGTATTTTACACTATTAATTTTGATAGTGGCCATAAAAGAATAACTTATTGAAAATATACACTTATGAAGCCACAGAATATCAATATAATGTATTCAGTCTTATAAATAATTTTAGTTATTCTTCTCTTAGTTTTGCAAATAATTTGCCCTGACAGCTTTTTAAAATTTTTTATCTTTATTTTTTAAAGAGAGAGAGAGTGAGCAGGGGAGGAACAGAGAGAGAGACACAGAATCCATCTGAAGCAGGCTCCAGGCTCTGAGCTGTCAGCATAGAACCCGACGGGATTCAAACTCATGAACCATGAGATCATGACCTGAGCTGAAGTCAGACACTCAACTGACTATGCCACACAGGTGCCCCTGCCCTGACAGCTTTTTAAATTTTGTCATTATTTTATTATTTATTATTTTGCTTTTTTATTATCTTTAGACAAAGATTATTTTTTTTGCTGTTATAAACATCAGAGTCTAGTCTAAGATATAATAATACATGGTCAGTAGTCAAAAGAGTCATTGTAATATTTTGAGCATGGGAATATCATGGATAGGTTTCTCAGGTAGAAAAAGTGTAAAGGGTATAAAAGGAGCAAAGCTGGAGGGGTAGTTGTGATAGAAAGTATCGCAATTTTGTTGAAAGGTGATGAGGAGCTGAGTAGAGAAAGATTTGAGAAATATTTATCAGAAAAAATAAGCTAAACTTGTTGACTAATCTGGAGAAGGATGAAGGAGAAATACTGGATGGCTCAATGTCTCCTGTTTGGATGACTGAACACGAATAACTGAAAATGAGGGTGCAAGAGGAAAAGCATTCTATTCCTCAGAACCATTTTATTAGGTAGGCATTAATATATCTCCCTTAACAGATGATATCTGGAAATTATGTCAAATGACTTACTTAAGACTAGGCAGCCAGTACATGATGTAACCTGAGTAAATGGAGGTATATACTATTATTATTACTATTATTGTTGTGGTTACCTTGTCAAGCCCTGGGAGAGAAGGAGTGTCACATGAAAAGCCTATGAGGACTTTATGATGCCGCAGTCACATGAGGAAACTAGGGAATTCCCAGGAGACCCCTGGCGGGTCCTGGCCTATAGAGATCTAACTATGTGAACAATGCTGGCCCTGCCAAAGTTAAACATGTCAGAATGGCTGCAAGATCATTCAGACATTCAGAAAACTCTAACATAACCTCTGCTGTGAGGTTAAATTTCTTATTCTGAAACAATGGACTCCTAATTGAGAGACCTAAAAGAAGCCCGGGAGACATGCCACTAAGAAGCAAGAAGAAAGCCCCTCCTCTGAAGGTAACCCTGACCCCTAGAGCACATTAGGTGAGGCCTGTCTTTCTTGTGTCCCTCTAATGCTCTTTCCTCCCACCAAAGGTTAATGCATCAGCAACTAGATGCTAAGTTGAGAAATGGGATAAAGCATTCGGTGGGGTCGGAATGAATCCTTTCCCCAAGGGAATTAATTAACCCCAAAGTTAAAACCTATTGTGAAATGTCCTGTGATAGGGGAAGTAAAGACAACTACCCCCTTTTGGCAGGGTTATTATGGAACTAAAGGAAAAGTGGAATGCAAGTGTTTGTTGGTGAAAAGTTCCCACATCATGGCTTCTAGTTCCCTTGTGGAGTGGGAACCTAGTAGTATATCTCCTGAGACTGTGAGTGCAGAAGCTTGACAAAAGTGAAGGTCTGAAATAATTTTGAGGATCAGAAAGAGAGTTGACCAGGAAAATAATTTAAGCTACATGAGGCAGGAACCGTTGTCAGTTTTGTTCACTGATGTAACCTAAATGCTTAGAATACTGTCTAGAAATACTAGGCATAGTGTGTGTGTGTGTGTGTGTGTGTGTGTATGCATATATATACACATACATATATATAAAATGAATTCATCATATATGTGTATACATATATAATGAATGATTACATTTTCAACAATATCATATACATATATACACATATGCATACAATATACATGTATATACATATATACATACAATATATATAAAATGAATTCATTATATGTGTGTGTGTGTGTGTGTGTATAATGATTACATTTCCAACAAATCAGAGCTATTCTTTCTAGATTGAGAGCATATGGACTCAACGATGTACCTGTGAATGTGTGTGTTTGTGATATTTATACAATAGGTATTAGCTACTTACTATAGGAAAAGTTTACAAAAGCAGATAATTAGTATTCTGCCACATAGAAATGACAAAAAAGAATGGCCATGGAGGTGGTGGCAGTGGACTATGTTCTATACTGTGTACGATGAGGAATTAAACAGAAGAGATAACTGGTGGCTAGGGAGTATATAGAAGGATCAATGGAATGGAGGTCCTGACAAGGTTGGAAAACTGGCATGTTGAGGACAGAAGTTAGAAAGACTGAAGAAGTAAGAAGATAGAGGGTAGTATTTCAGAGTGTATTACTTCAGAAGGTAGAGTTGTACCTGGTAATAAGCTCCAGGTTTTGGCCACAGTCATATTGGAACAGAGATAAAGGGCTCCGAGATGAGAAGATCTACCACAGTGCTCTGCAACAGAAATCTACAGAAACAAAACATAAGCCACATAATGGAGCCACATGTGTAGATTTTTTTTATTTTCAAGTAGCTATACTTTAAAAAGTCAGAAACAAGCAAATTACTTTAATTATGTACGAAATTGAACATATTCAAAATTTAATCCATATAATATTGAGATATTTTACACTATTTATTTCATAATAGGTTTTTGAATCCTGGTATGTACTTTACATTTACAATACATCTCAGTCAGACTAGCTACAGATCAAGTGCTCAGTAGCCATGGCCCCAGTAGAAGCTCTCTAGGGATGGGACTATGAGATCTGAGAAGCCAAGCCAACTGCGGCAATTGAACCTTGCCAACTGCAAGAGGACAGCCGTGTGGCCGGCTCTGGATGTCTACTTCAAACCTTAGTGAGGTTTAATTCACTAGCAAACTGTTCTTTAGGGTATGGTGGAACTAAAGTTGGAGTCACCAATACTCTTAGCTATGAGAGGCACTCCTTGGTCACTGGAGCTCCTAGAATCAAGATGCTTTTTTACCTTTGGAAGTTTCTCACCACAATGGTTCTCATGAAGTTTCCCAATTGCGACCCTTCGATATTGACCATCCTCTTGGAATCTCTGGCCGCTGAGGCGATTTCTGAATTCATCTCCACAGTTACTTTTGTAAATTACAGAGATGCCCCCTTTCTTTCCTGACCTCTTCTCAGGGATATATCTCTCCTCTGTTCTGTGGCTCTGGACATTGATATTTTAAGGATGTAATCTCTTGGGACACTTCTACTTTTTACTTTATTCACTGAGAATAAAGCATTAAACGTCTCCAACTATAATTATAGATTGCATATTTCCCTTTTCAGTTTAATTATTCTTGTTTCATGTATTTTTGTGGGGAAATATGTTCTACTTACATAAATGGGTTAGAAAAAAGCTTTGCTAGTGGGCTATTGTAATGGGATCATGATTAATTTGTTATATAACCTGAAGGAAATTACTTTCCTCATCATTATACTATTGTACTCTGATCACAAACTCCACTTGCCCCCCAGAACATATACAAGTTAATGATTAATGTTTTATTCATGTTCCCCACTTGTATAAAATCTTGTTTTCTTCACATTCACCATGTGTAGGATCTTGAGCGCTCAGTTAATACAGAGATGAAACCCCTGTTTGGGGCTCTTGTCTCTTCCCAGACATTAGACTCTCTCTTATTCAATTCTGCATCTGCTCTCTTGCTGGACAAGAGAACTCCAGATTCATAGGCAGCAACATATTTTGAATTTTTTTAGGAACATAAACATTTAAGGTGTTTATAATCTTGTTGGTAAATGACCCCTTTACATAATACATAAATGCCCCTCTTTCTGATAATTTCCTTTTTCTGAAGTCTGTTTTGTTTGATACTCTCTTAATTATTAGTGTTCTCTTGATCAGTGTTAGTATGATTTTTCTTTTTTCCATTATTTTACTTTTAAACTCTTTGTCTTTATATTTAAAACAGTCTTTTTTAGGGGAGCTTGGGTGGCTCAGCTGGTTAACTGCCCAACTTTGGCTAAGTTGATGATCTCACAGTTTGTGGGTTTGAGCCCTGCGTTGGGCTCTGTGCTGACAGCTCAGAGCCTGGAGCCTCCTTTGGATTCTGTGTCTCCCTCTCTCTCTGTGTACCTCCCCCACTCATGCTCTGTTTCTCTCTTTCTCAAAAACAAATAAGCATTAAAATTTTTTAATAGATTTTTTTAATGGATAGTGTATGGTCCAACATTGGGTCCAATTTTTTATTACTATCTTTTAATTGGATGATACAGTTAATAGAGTTATTGATAAGCTGAGATTAAGTTTACCTTCTTGTTAGTTGTTTTCTATTTGTTCCATATATACAGTGTAATACCAGCCTTAATTACCTCTACAATTACCATGAGGTAATGGTAAATAAAGAGAGTGAGAACTTAATTTTATCAGTGCTATTTACAATTTTGATTGTCCATCATTAAACTTTAGGCCTTTCCTGTGCAGCTGAATTTCTGAGAGACTCTATCTCTACACTCTTGACCTTCCACCACAGATAGACTCCTTTTGCTTTTTAGTATTGCTAGCCTGGTGATGGTGGTTTGAGGTTTTGTATTGTCCCTGTCTAGCCTCAGGCCTACACAGGCAGTGTGTGCTTGTGGCTTGAGCAGAATGCTCTCTCAGAGATCTTTCCTCTCCTCCCAGCAGTAGAGCATATCTAGTTGGTTTGGCCCAGGATAGATTTTTGTCTCTCTGTTAGGAGTAGAGTCTTTTTTCCCTTCTCTAGCCATAGTATGTATTCACCTGTACTGTGGGGGTAATGGGTTTTGCTCTCATTCTTCCAGTGATTTAATTCTCTTATTCATTAGGAGAGACAGGTCCAAGAAACCTGGAACTTCAGGGAGTTTTCTTGAAGGAACTACTAATACCTGAACTGAATCTATAAAGAGAGTTAGGAAGTGCCCAGGGAAAGAAAAATGGAAAGGGAAATTCAGACAGGGAAAGAATTATGACCAAAGAAGTGGACACACTGATCAGCATGGGGGCTTCAGGAGTGATGCCAAGATTCTCTGCTTTGAAGCAAAAAAGACACAACAGAGAGAAATTCTAGGAGAAACGTGAAAAAGGAGAGAGAAAGAGAGATAACCTAATGGAAGTCCTTGTGTGCTGTTAGTACTATATACTTTATTGAGTTTGCAATATTGAGCCACGAGTTTTGAAAAGTGAGTATCATTGTCACTTATGTTTCAGGGAGATTGTTCTGGTAGTGGTAAAAAAAAAAGATTTAAGAGGTGAAAAATTGGAGTAAGAGATCAGTAAGGAGGCTACTGCACAGTTTCAGTGAAAGACGATAAATTTCTGAAGTTCCATGGTAGTACTACAAATTGAAATAAAATATAGTACAGGACCTTACCCATAGTAGGTTCTCAATAAATCATGAATGCATCCATACCTTTGTGGAGACAGGCGCCTCAGATTCTCGATCATACCATCAAAGCCTGAAGTCCACTCTTTAGGGACCTGGGCCTCTCAGAGGTGCTCACAGGACAAGATCACTCAACAATTCCATGTGGCAACAGCAGCAGGGCCCTAAGCCTGACCTTTAACTCTGCTGGTGCAAAAGTACTTGTCTTGTTCATGCCACGCCTCAACACAACCCTATCAGGTCAGTATTAGTATGTCTCAGTAGAGCCGAAATCTGAGATGGCCCAGTGCCAGGCCCAGCAGCCAGTGTCCGGTGTAGCCGCCACACACAGGAGTTCCAAGGGTGGAGATGCTGTTGAGCTCCATTGACCACGGGGAACATCGACAGGGAGGTGGCCCCCATCCCCATGAGGCTCAGTTTTGAGGATGCTCTGAGTACCTTGTGCATCCATAGCCAGTTAGTAGGGCATGGGAATGTGAGGCCTCTGGCTGAGGAGCAGTCACAGAGACCCTAGAGGACAAGCCCTGCACAACTGACAGAAAAAGCAGGACCTTTGGAAGCATCCTTTAGCACAAGAGGAGTCCAAAAGTCCCTGAAGACATCCAAACGTTTCTCCAGATGCCTTCTGTGAGGATGACTCAAAACCTTGTTTCGCATAAGCAATGAGACTAAATTCTCCTCCCTGAGGTGAGGCTGCACAACGTCTTGCAGGAAGCAGGAGGAGAACAAGGCCCCTGGCCTGGCCAGGCCCACACAGAGCGATGGGTGGGGCCCTCCAGCCATGGTTCCTTCCTCGGCTTCTTTGGTTCCCCAAGAGTATGGAACCCCCTGGATGCAAAGCCACTGATACTGGAAATAGAGCAGTAGAAGGATAGACAGGGTCTGTGTTCTAGAGAAAGACGGATAATTACGGTAAGTGTGAAACTGTGATGTGAGGGGTGAAGGAACATTTCCCAGTCTGGGAATGTCAGAGATGAGAGAGAGAGGAGGGGGGAAGGAGGGAAGGGAAAAGAAAAGGGAGAAAGGGGGGAGAGATTGTTTCCATCTGAGGTTTTAGTTATCATGGGGGCTCACTTCCCTATTTAGTGGTATATGCACTGTTACAGAACACCTAGGAAAGAGTCTTTTTTTTTTTATTTAAAAAAAAATTTTTTTTTTACAAATAGTTTATTGTCAAGTTAGTTTCCACATANACCTAGGAAAGAGTCTTAGGTATTCATTTCCATATGCTTACTTTTAGGGGATTAGTGCATCTCTGAGTTGGTTTGAGGGAAGTTTAAGAAAAATAGAGAAGATCTGAATTTTTTTTTTGGTGATGTTTAATTTTGAGAAAGAGACAGTGCAAGTGGGGGAGGGGTAGAGAGAGAGGGAGACAGAATCTGAAGCAGGTCCCAGGCTCTGAGCTGTTAGCACAGAGCCTAACTCAGGCCTAGAACTCACAGAGGGGTGAGATGGTGACCTGAGCTGATGTATGAAACTTAACCAACTATGCCACCCAAGCTCCTGACATAGTTTTGAAGAAGATGTGAGTGTTAGTGTTGACTAAGGAAACACTGATGTAAGCCTAAGAGTGACTAACACTTAGTAGGCACTCAATAAATATACATAAAAATAAAAAAACAAGCCTAGAATTAATAAACAGATGGATAGACTTCAAGCAATATTGTAGTTGTTCATTAGTTGTAGACTCATTTGAATGATTTTATCCACTAGGGCTAAACCATTAAAGTAGAGGGGAGGTCTGGCAAAGGCAGGGAGTTGGGATTTTGCTAGGCAGGAATGATGAAAGGAAAATCAATGGTAGTGTTTAGGATGTTACTTAAGCAATGGATCATGAAGTCTACTGTGGAGGGGGAAATGGTAGCCAAAAGTTGCTGATGGAAGAATCAAAGGACTGAAGATCTTGGCAAGGTTGGTGAGTTGGCCTGTGAAGGCATAAGCTAGAAGGGCTAGAGATTGAGGTCAGAGGGTGGGATATGGTGCTATATTATTCAGAAGGCATAGCTGTGCCTTGTGGTAAGGTCTAGGTTTGGGCCATAGCCATATTGGAATGGAAGGAAAGGAATCTGAAATGAGAAGACTTAGGAATTGAGAAGTCAGCTGAATGGATGGTTCATCATAGGAATTCAAAAGTCTACCAAATATTTCCCCCTCTTCAAGATCATTGCCCTGATCACTAATACATTACTCATTCTACCTCCCAGGGCCTTTACAAGAATCTACTTTCAGACTTTCATACAGACTGAAGGGGCATTAGTGTGGCTGTGGAGCCAAAGTCAGGAGCTAGGTTAAAGAGAGGGTATAGTGGACATCTGTTTTGTTTTTGTTTTATTTTGTCACCATTCATTCATTAATTCATTCACTTTTTATATAAAATGTACTTCTGTTACCCTCTGGAGAAACTGACTCCATTTTTCAGTCTTGGTTGTATACATTTATGGAGTTCACTTCCCCCACGCCTCTATTCAGACTTGGCCAAAATTAGAATTTTACAAACTGGCCACAATGACTATTAGGAAAAGCACCTGATCCAATTGGTACCGACTGCAGGGACTATTGTAAGAAAATACTGCATTTTCAGTGTACTTGAACTGGCAAGATAGTTTTCAATTCGCTAACAGCTCTCCAGCCATCACCTGAAACCTGAGAATGGATCCAACACAGAAGACAGAGAGCCAAAATATGCAAACAAAACTAATCCTGATGACATACATTGAGGTCCTGCATCAACATTGCTGCCTAAAGCTAACTCTGCTCCCAGACACTTCAGTTGTAGAAGTCAATACTTTCCCTTAAGACTGTTCACATACAAGAATGTTCTCTATCACTAGTTTCATTGTCTGTGTTAATCTACTAAGCACATATTAACTTTGCTGTAGCTCAGTGGGTATAAACAATACATTCTTTGAAGAGTGGTGAGGATTAAATGCGATGATGAATTAAAAAATGTAAACTTGTTCTGTAGCAATGAGGAGCAGAAAACCATATTACATTTTTCACTTAAAGTAAATCTGGCTCTCAGCCACCATTTAACAGGGTGACAAGAATTTAGTTAGCATGAGAGCTCATGTCCCTATTTAGCAGAATGTACACTGTTAATAAATGCTTAGTTTTGATGTTCAGTCCCTTATGATTGCCTTTAGGATGCTCATTGGTCAAGCCTATATGTCCAAGCCATTCCAAGACAAATTACTCCACAGCCTCTAAGACATATATGAGCAATGACATCTTTTGCTGAAGGCATTAAGACCTTGATATTTGATTTAGTTCTTTTCAGTGAATGCATTTGCCTAATCGGAAATCCCACTGCCTCTCCACAGTGGAGTGTCACTTATGAAACCCAAGTCCCCAACAACTGAGCCACACTTGGACAAGTCCTTTCTTTTAACCTATGTCCTCCTTCCACCACTCTATCTTCCATTCTACATGAAAATCTGGATAAAGTTGTATAACTGTAAATTCAGCTTAGACTAGGAAATACAAAAGCTATTGATAATCCCTAAAATAAGAGACCCCAAACTTTCTAGAGGGGAGAGGAAGGAAGAATTATCCTTTCATTTTTATAAGAGTAGGCTCTGACAAAAGTAGGAGAATTTCTGGGACTCTTATTTTAGGGATTATCACTAGCTTTTGATAACTTGATAAATAATCCTGCTACAAATAGAAATTATGTGGTACAAAGTAAAAAGTAGAATGGGAATACCTCATCCAGCTAGAATCCAGTTATACTTTCTCTGAAATGGAAGTATTGCCATGCCTCCCAATTTTGCATAAACATCAACCCCTTCCCAATGTCTCAGAATAGAAGGAAAAACAGACCCTGAGTTCTGAGTAAGGGAGATATAGACATCTACATGAAGATCACAAAACAACTCATCAAAATGATGAACAAATGATACACTGATGACAAGATCCTGCACATTGTCATCAAGCATGGCTGGAAGGAAGCCATGATTCATGCCTGGTAACATCCCTGCTGACAGTTTCTTCAGCTTGAGGATGAGCTCTGAACACTTCTGTCACCAAAATATTCTATGATATGGGATCTAGTTCAGATATGGGAGTGATGAGAGTTGGTGATTCATGACTCATGTACTGGGGTGGGGTCTGTACTGTTTTTTTCTTTTTCTTATAGTAAGTCCCTGACAACTTTTATAGTTTTTTTCTTTTTCTGTTTCTGTTTCTTTTCTTTTCTTTTCCTTTCTTCTCTTCTCTTCTCTTCCATCTTTCCTTCCTCCCTCCCTCCCTCCTCCCTCCCTCCCTTCTTTCCTTCCTCCCTTCGTTCCTCCCTCCCTCCCTCCTTCCCTCCCTCTCTCTCCCTCTCCCTCTTTCTTTCTTTCTTTCTTTCTTTCTTTCTTTCTTTCTTTCTTTCTTTCTTTCTTTCTTTCTTTCTTTCTTTCTCTTTCTTTCTCCTCCTTCCCTCTCTCCCTACCTCTCCTCCTCCTTCCTTTACCTTCCTTTCTTCTTTCTTTTCTTGGTAATGACAATGCTTTAAAGCTAGAAGGAATTTAAAAATATGATATTAACCTTATTCCATAATCCTGGACACCTTTTAGAATCCAGAGCTGGAACTCAAAAGGAATTGAAGCATATCCTTTCCTTTCTTTAAGCTCATACTCCTGGGATATTGCAAACTTATACACCATACCCAGTAATGGAAAAAGATATGGCACTCCTATTAGTAGATACCAAAATAATTGAAGGGAGTATTATCTTTGGTTGTGGGACAGAGAGACAATCCAGTTGAGAGGATGTGCTAGCATCTCAAACTAGACTGGTCATTTTGAGTGAGATTGTTCCCTCTTAGAAAGGAATGGAAAAATATTTTCTGGATAATTAGAAGAGGCATATGCCCAGAAACAGAATCCAGGACAGTGGTGAGACCAGCCTGGGGTACCTGATATGTTTGGCCCTGGCTGTTTGGCTTAGCTGGGGACATAGGCTCCCTGTGAATGATGGAAGTGGGTGCCTCAGACACAATTGCTAACTGATGAATCTTACAGTTTCCCAGAAAGATGTTTCTTTTAATCTCAATCTGCCTTATCTGCTTGCACAGCTCTAGCTCTTACAGCCAGTTTGACAGTTAAGAATGTGGCATTGGTCATTTTGCTTTGCTCAAGATAGGAGGGAGCTCTGTAGTCCAGAAATACCTATCTCTGTGCTCTCCCTGGGCCAGAAGACCTTGTACTGGCTTTCCTTCCATTCAAGATGTCTACCCCAAGACCTACGTTTTTTGTTTTCTTTTATTTTGTGTTGTTGCTTATTTATTTAATGACCAAGGCAGTGACTCTCCATATGCCTATTGCCTATGAAGTCATCTCTGGTCTGTGTTCAGAGGCTGTCAGTGACTTAGATTTTGCAGGGTGCAGGATATTTTCCTGCTCTTTGCTTTTGTTCCTGGAGAAAAGTCATTGTAGAAAAAGATTCATCATTTTCTATAACTTTCTTTTTGGAGGAAACTGTGCCTCAGTGATAGGAACCGTGGTCTCTGCTAATCTCCTGATCTTACTTTCATCCCTCAGCTCCTTTTTCTGCCATTTCTTGCCACCACTGATAGAGTCCCATTCTGCCAGGTTTTGTCTGTGATGCTGAGAGGGGAAAAAATGAAGCTTCAGTCTGCTTCCTTTCCCAAGATAGGGAATCTGGGGACTTTTCTGGTTTGCTCTGAGTCCTGCAGAAGGATTGTCATGCTTGCTTTCCAGAAGGTGACACTAAATTCTCCTACTTACTTCCTATTTTTTTTAAATCAATATTACTAAGGCCTTTCATGTCATTTTTTTATAGTTTAAAAAATAATTATATTTTTTTCCTAAAAAACAGTAAGCCTTAACTTACTACATTTTGGAAAGTATATCCACTGTAGTTTGATTTATATGTAATAGAGACAAATGTGCCTTCCAAATAAGTTGGCTTTTCTTGTAAAGTTGAATTTATTACAGTATAATTTGCATGCAGTGAAATCCACCCTTTTTAGATGTACAGTTCTAAGGTTGTTGGATTTTGAAAAATATATGTAGTTATGTAAATACCACCTTAGTCAAGATATACAATATTTTTATCACTAAAAAATTTACTTATGTTTTCTCTTGTAGTTAACCCCATTCTCTTGCCTGTTTTTTTTGTTCACAATTTCATTTTCCCACTTGTTTTAGGTTGAAAGATTATCAGGAGACTATTTTACCCCCTTTGGGGGCCGGTCAGCTAAAGTAATTTATTTTTTAAATGATTTCTTTACCTTCAAGTAATATACCACTTCCTACATAATATTAGAACCTCACAATAATGTGCTTCTGTTTCTCTTCTGTGATTTACCTATTGTTTTCAATCCCTTTACCTTTATATCTGATTAAGTTCCATAATACACAATTATTATTTTTGGCTTAAACAATTATCTTTTAAAGAGATTTGAACATTAAGAAAAATATTTGTTCACCATTTCACCATTTCAGTCTGGTATCATTTTCCTTCTATAGAATCATTTCTTTTCATATTCCTGCAGTACAGGTCTGCTGGTGATCAATTTATTCAGCTTTTATATATCTGAATATGTTTTATTTCACTTCCATTTTGAAAGAAGTTTTTGCTGTGCATTGATTTATATTTGAACATTTTTTTCCTTTAAGTACTTTAAAAATGTTGCTTTGCATTGTTTTTGATAAAAAGTCTTATTTCTTTCATACTTTTGTTCCTCTGTATCTTTTTTTTCTGGCTTCCTTCAGTAATTTCTTTTTATCTCTATTTTAAAAAGATTATTGGACTAGAAAACTTTTCTTCATATAAATTGTTTTTGAAGTTCATTGAACTTCTTGAATCTTTGGGTTATAGTTTCATCAAATTTGGAAAATTTTTAAACTTACAATAATTTGAAAAAAATTTAAATTTTAAATAATGTCATTGTCTTGCCCCTACTCTACATGGACTGCAAATAAAAGTATTTTAGACTGCTTAGAGTTGTCCTATAGCTCACTTGTGTTCATTAAAATGTGGTTTCAAAACCTCCAAGCAGCTCTGTAAACAAGAAATAGAAAACACAATATCTAGAAAATAATAATAAAAACTCAGTTATCTATTAAAGTTTATAATCCGTAAAATTGTGCTAAGAAAATAGAATGAAAATAATTTGTTTTATTATCTTGTGACCAAAGAATGGTTTATAGTTTTGTTTGTTTGTTTGTTTATTTAGAGAGGGGTGATTGTAAGCAAGGGGCTGAGAGAGAGAGGGAGACAGAGAGAAGTGGGACTCACCTAAAGCAGGGCTCAAGCTCACCTGAAGTAGGCTGGAGCACACCCGATGCAGGGCTCGAGCTCAGAAACCCATAAGATAATGACCTGAGCCAAAGTGCGATGCTTAAATGACTGAGCCACCTGGCACCCCAAAATTCTTTGGTTTTAAACTATAACTATTTACATAGTTGGGAAATTATTTAATTATCTAGCCTGCAATATATAATCAATTAAAAGCAATTTACTTTAGGGAGAAAATGAAAGCAGAGGACAGGGGCAGAGGGAGGGAGACAGAGAATCTCAAGCAGGCTCTACGCTCAGAGTGGAGCCCTATGTGGGGACTGATCCCATGACCCTGGGATCATGCCCTGAGCTGAAGTCAAGAGCCAGCCGCTCAATTAACTAAGCCACCCAGGTGCCCCTATATTCAATTTTTAAAAACAAATCTTCTACAGGACCTTGAATAACAGATGAAAATACTTTTTAAATTTCACACTTGTGTATGCTTAAAAACAACACGCTTACATAATGTTCTTATTCAGATTATGTGATCCTTAATATTTTCTCTCAGTCTGTTTTGTCAGAAATTAAGACTATTAAGTTGAAATCTCTTATTGCTAGTTATGTTGATTTCTTCTATATGTCTTATAGTTTTTAAAAAATATTTGTTATTCGATTATTTGGCATGTAAACGTTCACATTGATTTCTGTCTTTCTTGTTTATTATCTCTGTGTTATTCTTTTACATCTATGCCTTGATATCTTACACTGACACATCATTTATCTTTTTACATGGTATGTAGATTCTTTTTAAAATCTTTGAAAATTTTATTCTGTCTTTGAAAGCTGGTAATTGTTATTTAGACATGTATATTTATGTTTAATTATAAATTTAATTGGATTCAATGTCAATATTAGCATTTTATATGAAAAAAATTTAATTATCCCATTTTAATTTTGATTCATACTTTTTTCTTGCAATGTTTTATATTTCATGATATTTTCCAAGATGTCAGTAACATTACACTTCCTGAGTTTGGATTATTGGAGAGTATTTTCCTGTTGTGTTTTTTTTTTTTAATATTTTTTATTTATTTCTAGGAGAGAGAGAGAGACAGCGTGAGCAGGGGAGGGTCAGAGAGAGAGGGAGTCACAGACTCTGAAACAGGCTCCAGGCTCTGAGGGAGCAGTCAGCACAGAGCCCGACACAGGGCTCCAACCCACGAACCCCGAGATCATGACCTAAGCGAAAGTCGGACGCTCAACCGACTAAGCTACCCAGGCGCCCCTTTCCTGTTGTGTTTTACTTGTATATTAGCCTTATAGGGTAAAGGATATTTCGGTTACATTCTTTTAAGTTTTTTTTTACAATGTCATTTTTCATTACTTTAGTGCAAAATTTCTCAACTTCAGCACTATTGACATTTTGGTCTGAATAATACTTTACTAAGTGCTGTATGTGTGTGTTAGGGGGAGCTATCCTGTGCGTTGTATTTGGTAATATTCCTGGACTCTACCTACCAAGTACTTGTAGCAGCCACCCCCGCTGTGACAATCAAAACTGTTCTTAGATGCTGCCAAGTGTCCGCAGAGGGTAATTGCCCCAAGAAGGAACCATTGCTCTATTATTTCATGAAATCTGATGTTGTTTAGGAGAATCCTGAGACCAAGCTGCTTTCTTATTTTTTCCATGATGACTGAGATGTAAATCCTTTTAGCTTGTCTGGTGAAGTCTCTCTTTATTCTCAGATTTTAGTAAGTTTTGATAGTTTATGTCTCAGATTTGGTGACATTTTCCTAATTGTTTCTCATAGCAATGAGTTAAAAATTTTTTTTAATGTTTATTTTTGAGAGAGAGAGAGAGAAAGAGACAGAGACAGAGTATGAGAGGGAAAGGAACAGAGAGAGAAAGGGAGACACAGAATCCAAAGCAGGCTCCAGGCTCTGAGCTGTCAGCACAGAGCCCAACGTGGGCCCAAACCCACAAGCCTGAGTTTAAGTCAGATGCTTAACTAACTGAGCCACCCACGCACCCTGCAATGCAGGGCTTTTTCTTTATTAAATATTTACATAAGGTTTTTTTTTTTCCTTTCACAGCTTTTGGTGTACCTGTCTTTGTTACAGCAGTCATGTTTTTTAAATTAATTTTTTAATGTTTATTTTTGAGAGAGACAGAAAAACAGTGGGACGGGGGCAGAGTGAGAGGGAGACACAGAACCTGAAGCAGGCTCCAGGCTCCGAGCTGTCAGCACAGAGCCCTATGTGGGTCTTGAACTCACAGACCATGAGATCATGACCTGAGCTGAAGTCAGATGCTTAACCAACTGAGCCACCCAGGTGCCCCTCAGCAGTCTTATGTTTATGTTGGATTTCTATTGTCTGAATCCCTTGCCTATAATTCACTGATATTCAAATTCATCTCTTTGTCTTCTTCCTTTCGATGTGTATTTCTGTGAATTTCAGAGAATTTTCAAGTCAGTTTCAACTCATGGCATATACTTAGATATCTTAAATGTATAACATAATAGGTATGGGTTTAATTAATTTAGTATTTCAGCATTATTTATGTAAATCTAAATCTATCTATCTATCATCTATCTTTGGATAGTTTTCCTGTGAAGTTGGTTCTGGGTTGTTATATTTTTTAATCTCCCATATGTTCCCTCTTAGCTATTTTTGGTATTTAAGATATGGGTCAGAGAAAAAAATTAATATGTATCTAAATTTGTTTCAACCTACCTGTCTGTGGTATACAACAATTCCCCTAGGTTTTAAAAATTTGTTGAAAAGGAGTGAATTGATATTAGACAAATATTGGAAGAATTTTCATTAGTATTATACTAGATTACTAAAAGCAAATTTCACTTTTTATAATTACAGAAATAGTATACCTGAAAATAACTATGTACATAGAATTCCCTTCTTGTTTATTGTATCNAAATAAGAAAATGATTGGTAGAGCATTTGCAAAACTACTGAGCAGAGAGTTTCAGTTTCTCAGTCTGATGATCATGCTTTTTTATATATCATTTACATTTTAAAATTCATTAAATTTATAAGTCTATTAGTGATCATGAATTTTAAATCAACAATACTTCGATCTGTGACATTATGTGAATTTCAGTGGATTCAGGAAAATAGAAGGTATACATAGAAAAAAGAAAAGCCCCATGTATGTAATGAATTTACTCAACAAACAAGTATTATTCAGTTGTCATATAAAATGGAATGAGAATTAATAATGTACCTATGTCTTATATCTGTCTGTAGGTAAATCTCAAATCTCTATATTCTTGTTGAAATTTACATATTTTCTTTGTTCTTTGTGCACATGTTTTCTTTGGTAATTCTACTGGGGGTTTAACATAGCCCCACCCCTTTTCTCCAGATAATCTTGAATTATCTGAACAATTAGAATTCAAGATATTACAAAAAGCAAGTCTGATCCTGGTATAATTTATCTATTAAGCCAGTTCTTAACAGGGTTAAAAAAAAAGTCCTGGAAAGCTTTCTTTTGCATCTCCTACTGTTGAGACATTAGACATTATTTAATAGAGTAATACTTTTTATTTTAATACAAATAATTTTATTTTTTAGTTATTTATTTTGCAGCAGTAATGAGCCTTATGATTTGTAAATTAAATGCTGATCTTTTCTTGAGAGATAGTAAGGTGTGAAATAAAACTTGTCTTGGTTTTAGCACTAGCTGTCCTTGAACATGTTTAGAGGTTTCTGAAGTATTCAGTTATTATAGCATAATCCTGTATATTTTATTTTATTATTTATTTACTTTTAGAACTTTTTTGTAGTTTCAAGCTTTTATTTAAATTCCAGTTAGTTAACATATAGTGTAACATTAGTTTCCGGAGTAGAATTTAATGATCCATCACTTACATATAACACCCAGTGCTCATCACAAGTGTATTTCTTAATACCATCACCCATTTAGCCCATCCACTGACCCAGGCATCTCTCCAGCAACCCTCAGTTTGTTCTCTATAGCAAAGAGTCTGTTTCATGGTTTACCGCTCTTTTTTCCACTGTGTTTATCTGTTTTGTTTCTTAAATTCCACATATGATTGAGATCATGTGGTATTTGTCTTTCTCTGAGGGACTTATTTCGCTTAGCATAATGTAATACACTCCAGCTTCATCCGCATCGTTGCAAATGACAAGATTTCATTCTTTTTGGCGGATGAGTAGTATTCCATTGTGTATATATATGCGATAGCTTCTTTTTATCAGTTGATTGACATTTGGGCTCTTCCCATAATTTGGCTATTGTTGATAATGCTGCTATAAATATCAGGGTGCATGTGTCCCTTTGAATTTGTATTTTTGTATCCTTTGGGTAAATACCTACTAGTGTAATTGCTGGGTCATAGGGTAGTTCTATTTTTAACTTTTTGAGGAGCTTCCATATTGTTTTCCAGAGTGGCTGCACCAGTTTCACTTCCATCAAGAGTCTAAGAGGGTTCCCCTTTCCCCACATCCTTGCCAACATCTGTTGTTTCTTGTGTTAATTTTAGCCATTCTAACAGGTGTGAGGGGACATCTCATTGTAGTTTTGATTTCTATTTCCCTGATATGAGTGATGTTGAGCATGTTTTCAGGTGTCTGTTAGCCATCTGTATGTCTTCTTTGGAAAAAGATCTATTCATGTGTTCTGCCCATTTTTTAACTGGATTATTTGTTTTTTGGGTGTTGAGTTTGATATGTTATTTATAGATAACCCTTTAGCGATATGTCATTTGCAAATGTCTTCATCCATTCCTAAGGCTGCCTCAATAAAACTAAAAATCCTGCATGCTTTAAAAGTCTATGTTTGTTTGGGAAATTCATTAATATTATTTTAGTGTAGGACTAATTTTCATTTTATGGTGAATGGTAATGATCTTCCCAACCCTTGTCTTTTTAAAAATTTCTTTTCCTTTATTCATCTCAATGACATTGTCATTGCCCTAAAATGAATACAATAAATAGCAAAGAATAATTACTAAATATTTATCATAGATATACATAATACCCTTTTTTTAAATTATAAGTAGTAGATGTGTAAATCTGGACAATTAAATTCATAAAAAATCTTTAGTTTTAATTTCCCTTCCAATTTAGACAGAGAGCAACCAAGAGAACAAAGAATAATTTTACATAAAAATTAATGAGACACAAATAATCTATCTTTCTTTTTGCTGCAGGGACAAAATTTGCCATGGGATATTGAACAGAGCCATTTGTAGGGAGATGTGAGGCCAGTATTTTCTCTATAGTGAGAATATTTTTAAATTTAAAACCAGATTTTTACCCATAGTTCTCATTATACAGAACTGAAGGTTGAATCAAACAGTATAATTTTGTGACAGTTTGACTGCTTTCAATGGAAATATTTTGCATGTTTGGAAGTAATTAAATGAGAATTACTCTGAAATATTCCAATTAGCTCAGGTTTAAATTACTTAGAAAGTAAGGCATAATTACTTGACGGAAGTCAGTCTTATCATTCCTAGTTTACAGCTTATAAGTGGAACAAAATAAAGATTAAAAAACATAATCATAATAGAGATTCAATCGCAAAATCGTTTTATGTTTTATATATTTAAATAGATGAAGATGATAACAAGGTTAAAATTTTTGTTATTATATTCATTTTAGAGCAATGACAATGTCGTTGAGATCCATAAAGGGAAAACATTTTCAAAAAGACAAAGGTCAGGGAGATCCTTACCATTCACCATTGAGTCAAAATTAGTCCTACACGAAAATATACATAATGAATTTCCAAAACAAACATAGACTTTAAAAATATACAGGCTTATGTTAAAATAACTGAATATTTTTGAAACCTCTAACATGTTCAAGGACAGCTAGTGCTAAAACCAATGTTTTATTTCATACCTTACTATCTCTTTCAAGAATAGGTCAGCATTTGGGGTGCCTGGGTGGCTCAGTCGTTAAGCGTCCGACTTCGGCTCAGGTCATGATCTCATGATTCGTGAGATCATGGGGCTCTGCGCTGAGAGCTCACAGCCTGGAGTCTGCTTTGGATTCTGTGTTTCTCTCTCTCTCTGCCCCTCCGCTCTCTGTCTCTGTCTCTCTCTCAAAAATAAATATAAAAAAAAAAGAATAGGTTAGCATTTAATTTACAAATCATAAATCTCATTAATGCCTGCAAAATGAAAATATATATGTATATATACTATTGAATTATTTTACTAAATTTCAAATCAAATTTAAATAATTATTGTAACTTTACTGAATCATAGTTCATATAGCCACTGCTTTCAACTTATTTGAATGACAAAATTTATGTTGAGCAACATAATGAATGGAACTTTACAATGTTTAACTTGTTTTCCCTTAAACGTTTTTTAATTAGACTCTCATAATAAACAGCTTTCTTTATAGACAATTCTTAAATGCTTTTTTGTTGTTGATTTTGAAGAATACTGCTTCATTCTGACAAATATGAGGTCATAGCTGTAGACTAACCAGGGATCTTTACTCAAATAAGCCACTACAGATACTCTGACTTATTTTGATGATGGTTCCTTTCTTCTGAGATTATAAACACTTCAAGGATAGTTTGAATAGTATGTCCATATTGAACATGAATACTTAAAGAACGTGTGTTAGAGAGATGCTAAAATGGCTATTATAACATATAAAGAAACAAAATATAAAATGGGTGAAGGGGGTCAAAGGTGAAAGAAAAAACGAATTGGGGTAGGGCTCTAGCCATCCGCGGCACTGCATTTCAGCTGAGCACTTTATCTGGACACGCACTGCCCTAGGCACCCGAAATCATTTCACCATAGAAGCTATTTGGCAAATGATTGAAGGTTCTGACTCTGTGAAGCATGGAAGTATCTTACTTTGCATTCCACACAAAATGAAGACACCAGTAAGAAGCAGCAGCTAAGCAAGGACAGGAGAGTGCATTGTGAAATATGCAGACCATTTTATCTAGAATGTTTTTCCTCATCCTGGGCCCTCAGTCCACTGTGCCTTGGTGTCCCCAATACCATGCTTTACCAAGAACTATAGCCCCCAAGAGAAACAGAAGAA
Source organism: Crocuta crocuta (assembly GCF_008692635.1). NCBI lineage: Eukaryota > Metazoa > Chordata > Mammalia > Carnivora > Hyaenidae > Crocuta > Crocuta crocuta. Next base: position 2,107,267 of record NW_027529554.1, read on the forward strand.
GGAAGAAGAGGGAGGAGCTTCAGTGAGAACTTTGAAGGGTAAAAAGAAAATAGTTTTGTCTTTCCCTGTACTCTCATCTTACCTGAATTGTTTAAATCTGCAAGGAACCTATTTCCAACTTAGGTCACATCCACAGGTCCAGAGGGACATGAATTTTGGAGAGCACTATTTATCTCCCTCCAAAGACTGAATACAGTGACCTCATCCTCAGTTCCTTTATCTGTATGTCAGAGGGCCCCTGTGAAGATGAAGTGAGAAGACTCATGAGAAGGGCTCAGCAAGGGCTTTGGCGGCCAACAAATACTAGTTGCCACTGTTGCTAATATGTTGTCCTTTTCCTTCTCCTAGTCAACACCGTCATCTCCATCTTCCTCATTCTCTGAGGTTATAGGAGCTGTGAGAGACACAAAGAAGGACAGCACATAATTTCTCCTTTCAAGGAGTCTACAGTTTAGCTACAGACACTACACTAACATGCCTTAAATGCTAAAGTGCTAGGCTCTATGCCATCAGCTAGGACTGAAGAGGAAGAGGGGTCATGTGGGAATAGTCTAAATAGCCAGTACAGAAGGCACCCCATGTGAGGAAGCTTTTAAAACATTGTCAGGAGATGAGGTACCTGAGTGGCTCAGTGGGTTAAGTGTCTCACTCCCGCTAAGGTCATGATCTCATGGTTCGTGAGTTTGAGACCCATGTCAGGCTCTATGTGGACAGCCCAGAGCCTGGAGCCTGCTTCAGATTCTGTGTATCCCTCACTCTCTGCCCCTTCTCTTCTGGCACTCTGTTCCTCTCTCTCTCTCTCTCTCTCTCTCTCTCAAAAATAAATAAACGTTAAAAAAATAAAGTATTGTCAGGAGCAACATGGGCCCCTACAGAGCTGCAACCCACTGCCTCAAAGAGAGCAGTCTCCTCATTCCCACACTATAAATCCCGGTCAAGGGCACATAGTTACATCAAATGTGAATTTTACTGATTGAATCTAAACTTCTGATTCTGAGAAGCTTTCATTTCTCTCTTGGAAAAGCATATCTCTGACCAAATTGCCTGTCATTTGGATGAAAAGTCTGAGATTTGGAGTTCCTGGGAGCTCCCAGAAGAGGCTGAATCATCTGACCTCCTTTATTTACCCTAAAGGTCCAGACAAAGAACACCAATCACACAGAGGGTGGGATTCATCCCTTCTAAACCTGCAACACTTGTGCAATACTAGCTGTGATGTGAAAACCATAAAGCGTGTTATTATAATGCTTCTATTACTATTGGAAAACCTGACATGTTGATGTGGATCTTAGCAATGCAAAAGACCGAGAGTTGAGAATGTGTATTGCTAGGGGCGCCTGGGTGGCTCAGTCGGTTAAGCGTCCGATTTCAGCTCAGGTCATGATCTCACAGTCCTTGGGGATTGAGCCCCGCGTTGGGCTCTGTGCTGACAGCTCAGAGCCTAGAGCCTGTTTCGAATTCTGTTTCCTTCTCTCTCTGCTCTTCCCCTACTCGTGCTCTGTCTCTCAAAAATAAATGACTGTAAAAAAAATGTAAAAAAAAAAAAAAGAATGTGTATTGCTCAAATCACACTTTGCAGTGGTTCTGGTGCTTTTCGAATTCACAATGCAAATTGCCACGTGCCCTGTTCTAATCCTTACATCTGGAGGGACTTGGGAAACACAGCCACATTGTCAGCCCATGATCGTACACTTCCTAAGTGTTCTGTGGAGACAGTTAGCTTTCTTTCATCTGCAGCAAGTCTTGCCTTTCATGTTAAGATAAGTAAGATAAATCCTGTTCATCTATGTATGATTAGGGACTAAAAGACAAAATTGTTCCTCTAATAATAGTTTCTCTGATTGGCTTTGTTTGATATGAAATGAGAGATACACTTATATATGTAAATGTGTTTCCCTTTGAAGAGTACTCTAATGCACTGAGTTGAGGCAAAACACAAAATAGTCAAATGATTGTCTAGCAGCAGATTATATCCTTAAAACTGAGATGTGAGTTGGCTACTTAGGGCAATACAACACAAAAGGGGGGCTGGGATCAAAGACAAGCCTCCCTAAACAAAACAAGAAAAGAAGAAGAAAGAAACAAAATGCAGAGAATTTTCTTGAAAAAGAATATTTATGGGTACAACTGTATTGAACTGTTTTTGTACATTTTACCCTTTTTAGTTAAACTAAGAAAAATAATTTTAAAACCTTTGTCTTTAGGTCCTAACAAACATTTCCTTTTATCTGTCAGTTGCAGGGTTACCAAACAACCATGCTATATTTTACACTAGTTTGGCTTTTCAGATATACAATGTATTCTGGTTGCTTGGAACAGACTGAGTTGCGTTATTTTTCAACTTGAAAAATTTTCACCAATGAAATCATATATATGCTTAGAGAACAAAATCAAGCAAAGCAACGTTTGATATAGATGAAGAAAGCCTAGGAGCTAGATATAAAAATAGAACAGAGTTAATAATTATGTAGCTAGCTAGATAGATGAGAGTTAGATGAGGGAAAGTTATATTAGTAAATGATTACCACCAGCATAACACAATATGAAAAGTACTGCTTAAAGTCAGTAGTTTGAAGTAACAAATTCTTTCATATTCTGTAGCATATGCTGATTTAGCATATTAACTACAGTTACCATATTTTGTTGTTGTTTACACCAACACCTGATATTTAGGTAGCAAATTCTGCATCAGTCAGGATATGCAAATATACTAGTTTGCTAGGGCTGACATAACAAAATACCATAGACTTTGTGGCATAAACAACAAAAATTTATTTTTTCATAGTTCTGGAGACTAGAAGTCAGAATTCAAGGTGTCAGCAAGTTTGATTTCCTCTGAGACCTGTCTCCTTGGCTTACACATGGCTGCCTTCTTGCTGTGTCCTCACATGGTTTAATTCCTTTGTATCTCTTTGTGTGTTCCAGTTTTTCTTCTTACATGGACATCAGTCAGATTGGATTAGGGCCCACCCTAAAAGCCTCATTGTAATTTAGTCACCTCTTTGAAAGTTTGTATCCAAATACAGTCACATTTGGAGGTGCTGAGGTTTAGGGCTTCAACATTAGAATTGGGGGGTGTGGGGAGATGCAATTCAGCCTGTAACAGCAGGGTTATCTGGAGCTAATAGATAATAACCAAATCTTAGTGACTTAAAATAGGGTCCACAAATTTTTACTGTAAAGGACCAGATGGTAAATACTTTAAGTTTTCTGGGCCATAGTAGTTTCCCTGAGTAATTGTTGTGAGTAGTTACTGTGCTACAATTATTCAAATCAGGTCTTGTCACCTGAAAGCATCCATAGACAGTATATAATCTAATGGGCATGATTTTATTTACAAAAACAGGTGGTTCACTGGATTTGATCCATGGGTTATAGTTGCTTCCCCTAAGAACACCTTAGGTTTCTTTTTCACTCACAATACAGTTAGATCACAGTTCAGCTTAGAGACCTTGCTTTATGTCATCCTCACTGAGATTCATATTGAGGTCTCTTCCACCTAAGATAGTGGAATGACCAAACAAACCTCAGGAGGGAAAGGAAGGACAGTTCTTTCATGTGAATGCAGTGGAAAGAAAGCCGAAACGTTTAATAAACAACACTAATAACTCTGCAATTACTGTTTGCTAAAAGTGCTGGTATTTCAGAGATAGATTAATACTAAATACTTACAGAAATAGTAAAATCTCCTCTTCCTAAGTAGAATATAAATTCCATGAGCATAGAGGCAAGGTTTCTTCAATGCTATATTCTAGGAAGCTCAGAAAATGTTTGGCACATAGTAGGTGCTCAGTAAATATTTTTTAAAAAGAGTAAATAAATTAATATTTTGATGGAGTAAAAAAAATTGTATTACATTGAAATTCACTGCACTTAATTCACTGCATAAAATATTAGCTGAGGAAATGGCTTTGGAATGTTGAGGAATTGATTTTAATGTTGTTGTTTTTTCCACCACTAGAGATGATTCAAAATATCTTGGCCAAAGAATTTCTAGTTTCCTGTTTTACTTTTGTAGATATTTATTTTCTTATTTTAGGTGTTTCTCCCCCTATATATATATTTAAGGGGAATTTAGATAGGGCCTTTTCAGTGACTCTGGAAGTCTATTCTTCAAACAAGGCATTTGGATATCTTTTATTTAATTTTCCTAATGTTTTTATTAGAGAGAGAAAGAGAGAAAAAGAAAGAGAGACAGAGCATAAGATGAGGAGGGGGTAGAGAGAGAGGGAGACACAGAATTCAAAGTGGGCTTTAGGCTTTGAGCTGTCAGCACGGAGTCCCATGTGGGACTTGAACTCATGAACGAGATCATGACCTGAGCCAAAGTAGAACACTTAACTGACTGAGCCACTCAGGCGCCCCTAGACATTTGGATATCTTAAAAAACATCCTTTAGGCTTTGTGGCCTAAAGTACATATAGTTACATAAATATTATACATTCTTAGTTACATCAGATTATTTCAACTTAATATAGTTTATAGATATTGATATACTCTATGTTTCATTCCTTAAGTCCCCAAACTCCTCTCTGGCATAAGTATGGTTCCGGAATTGCAGGCCAAACTTTCCACCTTGGCCTTGTCACATCTTAGCCTGTTAGCATCTGTTTTCTCATCAATAAATGAACAGGTTTTTTCCTTGATACTTCATTCAGCTTCTTGAGTTCTAACATCACTTAGATATTTCTGTGTCTATTGAAGGAACAACATTACAATGAGTAATTTGACAGTGGTCCCTTGCACTGGACTGGTCACCTGGACTGAAGGAATTGGTCTTTTTTTTACTCCCTCATGAATATCATTCTTGAAAATATTATTTTGGTGCATGTCATCTCTGCATCAGTGTGAAATAGTTTTTTCCCCCAAACTTTACAGAGTATTCCCAAATTCTTTTTTAAATGAAATACAAACTATTATTTTAGAAAATTGTTGAAGTGTAATGGATATACAATACCATATTAGTTTCAGGTGTACAACATAGTGATTTGATATTTATAGCAAGTTCTTTTTAAAGTGAAGAGAGACTTTCTTTTCCAAAACACTGACTTGTTGCTAAAATTAACCATAATTCAAAATCAGCTAGTGAATATGATTAATCTTTGCAACTTACAAATATAGCAAACATGACAAACTAAACAACTCATTTTTTTTACTGTTTTATTTATTTCAGAGAGAGAGAGAGAGAGAGAGAAACAGCATGAGCAGGGGAGGGTCAGAGAGAGAGAGAGGGAGATACAGAATCTGAAACAGACTCCAGGCTCTGAGCTATCTGTCAGTACAGAGCCTGACATGGGGCTCGAACCCACAGACCGTGAGATCATGACCTGAGCCGAAGTCGGATGCTTAACCGACTGAGCCACCCAGGCGCCCTGTAAACAACTCATTTTTGATTTAAACTATAGTCTCAGTGACCTTCTATACCAAAAAATACATTTTGAAAGTAATGGATATAAAACCCTATCGTCTTAAGGAAAAGTGTACTTTTTATCACATTTGCTGTCTAGTTCGGGTCTAGTCAATTTGGAGATAGGCAAATAACTCTTCGATTTGATTAACATTTCTCTAGGCTGGTATTAAATACTGTGAAATATGCAAAGATAAATGAGACATTACATTACCTCTGCCCTCATATTCCTACATTATATCTGCCTTCAAGAACCTTTGCTCTCTTCTTCTACCCTAAACATGTAGCTACAATTAAAGTTTGAGCTTAACAAAATTATAGGATAGATGAAGTCTGGATATTTTCCAAATGCCCTCTAACTTTTTGTTCTTGCCTTGATTGGGCCATTTACAGGTCATCAATCGGGTGAACTAAAGTGAGGCTATAAATCTGGCTTGCTCTAGACCAGAAGTTGGCAAATGTTTTTGTTGAAAGGCCAAATAGTACGTATTTTACACTCTGTGAGTCCTCTGGTCTCAGTTTCAATTACTCAGCCCCGATGTAGTGCAAAAGGAGCAGAGACAGTATGTAAACAAATGTATGTGGCTGTAAATAAAATAAAATAATCCTTGATTTAATTTTTTTGTTTGAATATAGTTGATACACATGTTATATTCGTTTCATGTGTACAATATCATGATTCCACAAGTTTATACATTATGCTGTGCTCACCACAAGTGTAGTACCATCTATCACCAAAGGAACGCTATTAAAATATGACTGACTATATTCCCTATGCTGCGGCTTTTATTTCTGTGATTTATTTGATCCATAACTGAAAGCCTGAATCTCCTACTCCCCCTCACACATTTTGTGCATCCCTCCACTGCCAATCTTCAGTTGTTCTGTGTTTATAGGTCTAATACTGGTTTTTGTTTGTTTGTTTATTCGTTATTTAAAAATCCTACCTATGAGTGAAATCATATGGTATTCATCTTTCTCAATCTGACTTATTACGCTTAGCATAATATTTTTGCAAATGGCACAATGTCATCTTTTTCTATGGCTATGTAACATTTCATTTTATATACATACCACATCTACTTTATCTTTATTTACAAAAATTGATGATGAGCTAGATTTAACTCAAAGATGATAGTTTGGTAACTCCCTGCTATAGACCTGTGCTGTTCAGTAAGGTAGCCTTTAGACATATGGCTTTTTTTTTTAACTTTTTAAATGTTTATTTAATCTTTGAGAGAGAGACAGTGCGAGCCAGGGAGGTGCAGAGAGAGCAAGCAAGTGAGAGAGAGACACAGAACCTGAAACAGGCTCCAGGCCCTGAGCTGTCAGCACAAAGCCCGATGTGGGGCTTGAACCCACAAACCATGAGATCATGACGTGAGCCGAAGTCAGACGCTTACCTGACTGAGCCACCCAAGGGCCCGAAGACACATGGATTTTTATATTTAAGTCAAATATAATCAAATAACATTAAGTATTCAGTTCCCAAGTCATACTAACCATATATCAAATATATAATAGTCACATGTGGGTAGTGAGTTCCATATTGGGGAGTGCATTAGAACATTTCCATCAACATAGAACTTTCTGTTGGACGTTTCTTGACCAACTTAGTTGGGAATGTTGGACAGGCCATGATCCTATGCACCCAATTCCTAAACTAATCCTAATCTCAGCAGAAAATATTTCCCACAGCCTTGGTTGATCACACTAGAGGGCCTCAAATTAAAGTTGCTGTCATTAACTTAGTATTTAGGGAATGGATTTTAATTATTTAAATATGTTACCTTGGAACAAAGTATTTTTCCAAAATACAAAATTTTTCCAAAAAACAAAGTTTTTTTTGTTTGTTTGTGTTTTACAATTCACACTAAGTACCTGAGTATTTGCCTTACTTCTTAAGCCAATGTGAAGATCCTAATAGCAATGAAATGTTGCAAGTCAGACACGCAGTGTGCATGGTCAGACACTATTTTGAGTTCTTCTAAAATTGTTTTTTTCAGAGACTAGACCATGCCATACCTCTGATTACTGTTAAAGATCCCAGTTCATAGTGATATTTGCTTGAATTGGAATTTTATTGCATCCCTGCCTTTGACTGCCATGACTCATCCCCTGGGTTAGACTTCTTTTGCATTGATTTTGGCCAAATCCATGTCAGAGTAATGAAACTTCTTTCTGGTTCCAAAAAACGTGCCAGAATTTAGACATCCAAATGAATGCTGCCCATGCCAAAATCGTCAGTGTGGAAGCTTTGCATGTATTCCAATGATGCTGCCATTACTTTAAACATTTTGAAATTAGTCTGTGAAAATTGCCTTCACAGCTTGAACAACTTAGGTTTTAGAAAGTATTTATTCAGCATTTGCCACTTGCATTACCCTAAGATATTGTGCAGGGTGTTCAGACATGAGAAAACAGCAGCATTTATCCTTAATAAGCTTCTAGACTAGGGCTAACATATTACCACATATTACCAAATGTGTCTGCAATGGTGGGAATAAGTTTTGGCAGTAGTGAAAAATCAACTCAAAGTTATCTGTTAGATAAGAATTAGACAGGCTATAGCATATGCTTTGCTCTTAAAACATCACTGACATCCAAGTCTGAGCATCCCAGGGAACCACCTTAGAAGACACATCTAATTTACATGTATAATTTTTAAAGATTTATATTAAAATGTTGACTGTTTTATAATTTTGAATGCATGCATACTGGCTCTAATACATAAAACAAAAAAAAAATCACCTTTTCACTCCCTGAACATTTATGTATCTGTCAGCTGGCACTATTGCTTTTAAAATTATCTTTGATAAGTCACAAGCTAGATGATTTTTTTAAAAGACTAAAACAATTTAATCAGATTAAATAAGGAAAGACAGTATATATGCATGTATTGAAAGGGAGACAGACAAACAGATACCAAGGGAATCAACAGTTTCGAGTGCCTCCCAAAGCACTCATTTATTTGCTGTGTTCCAAATAGATTAAAATGAACCATTTTAAAAATAGCTATTTCTGGCCTTCATGCATGTCATTAAGCAGAATTTGTTTGTGATCTCTAAAAGAACCTGTTTTATGCAATGGTTATTTCTTTTTTTATATGCAATGGTGTTTCTAAAAAATGATTTAAACTCCATTCCGAAATAAAAGTGTAAGAGATGAGAAAAACATATACTGTGCTATGAAAAACAATGCCATGGTTTAGAAAGAAAAATAAAGCAGGCTATTGTGGGATGAAATGTCCCTCTTAGACATGCATATTTCATATTTTTAAGTTTAGCTTTTGTTTTTGACTATATAAGTACATTAATATTATCTTTTACAAAAAAAAATTGAAGTATATGACTATTAAAGGTCTAATATTTCTAAATATCCTTCTATATTTATAAGAAGAAGGTAAACATTAGAATAATAAAATGGCAGGGCGTCTGGGTGGCTCAGTCTGTTAGGCGTCTGACTTCGGCTCAGGTCACGATCTCAGTCGATGGGTTCGAGCCCGGCGTCCGGCTCTGTGCTGACAGCTCAGAACCTGGAGCCTGCTTTGGATTCTGCATCTCCCTCTTTCTCTGCCCCTCCCCCGCTTGCTTTCTGTCTCTGTCTCTCAAAATAAAATAAAGACATAAAAAAATTAAAAGAATAATAAAATGGCAAAGCGTATGAATAAACATGTCAGAAAAAGAAACTTCAAAAAATTAATACAAAATTAATTACAGAGCCTAAACTACTAATCATCAATAAAGATGAAAAGATGAGGCCACCATTTTTGTTGTTCATTGGATATTTGATAATACTCAGCGCTGATGAGTATGTGGTAAAATCAGCACTTTCACACAGATACTGCCCAACCAAACTTGTACTTACTTCAAACAAGGAAAGCGATATATGAATAAACATCTTTTTCTTTAGAATTCCCATTGTTCATTCTTCTCCTTCCAAGTTCCCAGTCTGCCAGTAGCAGTTATGTGAGTGGTAAATGGCCCTGGTCAACTTTCCAGTTACATGACACTTTTAAGGACACTAACTGCCTCCTTTTGGAGTCTACAGAAGTGCCATTTACTTTATTACTTAAATTCCAATGATGTTAGTGCTTCTATCTCCTTGTGCAGAATCTTAGATCCTGAGGCAACACTTTTACCCTTACTCTCAGAAGAAAGTAATCTGGTAATGTTTATTTAACTTAAGAAAATGCTTATGTTTGGACTCACCTAAATATTAAATGGCTAGAAGTGGGAATCTGTGGGATTATTTGCTTTTCTTTCGTATACTTCTTTACTTATGTTCATGAATAAGTTATTAACATAAACATGAATAAACAATGATACGAAAAGTGACTAATTTAAAGTCCATCAATTATAATTTAAATTAGAAAACTTTCCTAATTAAGATTGGCCATAATGAAGGCTAGTAATGCTTTATTTTCTGTTATCACAACTACATAAAGGCAATAGTGAATATTTGTGATTTTTTGCTTTGAGCTTTAAAGTTATAGTTGTTATAGTATGTGGGCCATGTTTTGATATTAATGTATGGCAATGGTTCAGTTATGGAATTTTATTCCCAGGACTTGTAATTAGTAGTAAAGACACCAAATTTTTTTCATTCTTTATTTTCCCCAGAAAATAAGCTATAGAGATTATTAAAAAAAAAACAAAAAAACAACCAGTTAATAGAGCTTTCATTCTTGATATACAGTGCTTCAGATAATTACCTACTCTTTTTCCAAAAATCTCCCCTTTTCAATTTTCTTTAAATTCTTTTGATTAAATTGGGGAAAAAACTTCAATGAGTCTGTTCATGGCTCATAGCCCTGATTGCTAATAGTATCTTGTTAAATCTGGTCTGTAACTAGTTGCAGCCCAAACCCCCAACTAATGGAATCAGAATCCTACAAAGGGTTATGTAAAATTTAGAGCAAACATAAAAAGTGTGCAAACACAATAAACTCTTCTTAGTTCTATTATTTGATGGACACAGTTGTTAAAGCAGAAAAAAGAGAAAAGTTGCATATAGTAGACGCTTTGTTGATTTGGACTATAAGTTGATTTTACTTACTTTGTTTAGAGGTACTCCTAACTTTAATTTAAAAACGCCTTTAAGGAGAATTTTCAAACAATATGCTATTTAGGCATATTGTTTAGAAACTGCCTAAACCTTATTAATTAGGTTTCACTTAAAGTGATCCAATTGGCACACCATTGAGTTAAAACATACATATCAATTTTTACAGTATTGAACTTCATCTTTGTCAAACACAAACAAGGGCAGAGGACAACTGAGGCACATACCAAGCTGGGATACTATTTACAGTGCTTCCCCGGGAAATGTATGGAGAAGAAAGCAGTATCTGCTTCATGGTTATCTCATTACCCTTCATATATTGGGGCAGTGCCCAGAAATTTAAAGGGTACATGCATAAGACTTCAGGAGAGTTATTTTAGCCTTTTTAGAAAAGAGTCTCTAGGTTGCATGACTGGGGAAGCCCTGGCCCTTACCCTGGAGTGGTCAGAGATTAAGGTTCAAGTTTTATGGTTATAGGATAGAACAGAGTATTCTAGGGATAATCCCCCACTTCAGCATCTTACCAATATGATCACTCCAACGTTGAATTGTAGCTGGTTTCTGTGGAATTTTGCAATAAGACACTCTCCTCTCTGCAAGGCCACCTTGCTGGGGATCATTCTTGGGAAAGTAAATACTTCTGTCATGTGCTGATAGGAACTTTCAGGTATGGGCAAACCTTGGTTATAATTTAAAAAAAAAACTAATTTCAATATCATGGAGGATCTCCCACTGTTAGAGTTCCCAGAAAGATTGCTAATGAGCAAAATATATCCTTGATTCTTTGTTCTTTTCCTCACCACAGCCTATCCCCAGGTCTCTTTTCCCAGCCTTCACATAGGTATCCAATGCCTATACAGATACCCCTGTCTTTCACTTGTTACATAGGGCAGATGACATCCACTCAAAACCAATCTATCCCTATATAAGATTCCTATTCCTTCTGTGTTAATGCCTCAAGAAATAGTTATGTGCCAGAAACTCTGCTCAATACGAGGGCAACAAAGATATATTAGATATATACCCTTCCTTTAAAGAGCTTATACTTTTGGGGAGAAACATAAATGGTTACAGAAGATGAGTTTTAGGGAATCTGACAAAGATACTCAAATAATTTGCATTACAGTATAAATCAGTCTAGTACATCAATTATCTAGGGTATTTATAGATTGAGAAAGTCTGTTAAGTCAAATTAACTTTTGTTAGATAAAAAATAGATGTTAAAATTTCAGAGTGGATTTTTAAATAGTGCAATGTGATTCAGATACTTTTTCATAAGCCATTTCCCAGTCATACTAATTTTAAGCCTCAAAGACCAATTATTCATGTATCCAAAAAAGTGGATGGGCAAGCAAAGTGTCTTGATTTAAAGGCCAGGAAGTTAAACATTAAAATATCTAGACCAGGGACAGCTTTTTACGCTGATTACAGATGATATAATTCACAGTGTAAAGTAATGTATTCTTCAATAGAGATTCTTAGGTAAATTTTCATACAGAAATTGCTTTAAATAAACCTGTCTTTGATTTGAACCAGAAAAGTGTTATATGAATAATTATAGTTATCTTTAGGATTCCCATTCTGTAGTCTTCTCTCCATCAAAATATCCAATTTAGTAACAAGAGCTTTATGAGTAGTAGAGGATCCTCCCTCAACTTTCTAGTTACACGGTACTCTTGAGGAAACTTGATGCTTAACTGAGAGTACTCCGAACAATCACACTTAAATTCCAGTGACTTTAGTGTCTTATCTGCTTAGGCAGGATTAGAACCCCCAGGAAATGCCATTTATTCCTCCACAATATTTCTGAGCATCTCTGAGTTCTTATAAAGGGATCAACCATGTCCCTGCAGCACATTCTTTTGTGTTCTGGTTTCCCATCCCTTCCACTGAGCTACTTAGCTTACATTGGGGCTCTTCAGGAATACCTTTGGACATTGCCAATGCCACACTAGAGTTCTCGCAATGGCAGCATGGTCCTGTTTTCTACACTGAATTAGGAAAAATGCTTAGTAACCTCTAACCTGCACACATTTTATCACATAAGGACAAAAGATGAACATTTTTGGAAAGGAGAATGGACTTTTTGTCATGGGCCAATAAAGCAAGTCTGTTATTACAAAGGTAATTTAAAATTGCAATCATAATGTTGCTAGAATTGTGGCCTTTCTACTGACCTTGAGTGTATTGAGTGGGCTAGCATTACAAGCAGAATGCCTTATGCATCAAAACAAGTTTCAGCCTTCCAATTCAAATAGGCTTCTGTGACTTTCCTGTTGCATGTTCAAGGTGTAAATTTTTTAAGGAAATAATGAAAACTTTCTTGAATTTCACAAGGTTAAAGTATTTGCACAAAGACACATAGGCAGTGTGTGCAAAAACTGGCTTAAATCCAGTCCTTCCTTTGGAGTTCTGCACTCATTCCACATAGAAGAGTTAAAACATTAATTAGCTCCTGTGAACTGAGAGTTCATTATGGTAATCACAGTTATTATTAAATTCTAGTAAGGACAATTTGTCTCTGGTCCAAAGATTTATAACTCAAAAGTTATTAGGTTGCTCTTATTTTTAGCTAAAATTATTAGGAGAAAATACTTAGTTTTATGCTTTTCAATAGTGAATTTGATATATATGCATGCTTTACAACTCTTTCCCTTGGAAAGAGGTTTACTTTAGAAAAACAAATATAACTTTACCTATGCAAGTGTATACAGTTTAATAAATGTTAATAATGCCTTTCAAAGTTTCTTTTTGGTAGAAGTGGTAAGTAATTTATTTAGTTTCTGCTACTATAAATTAGCCCCTTCATTTATTCAGTTGTTAAAATTCACTTTTAATTGTTTTAATTTCCTCTAGATAAAAACTCCAGTGGGCTCCATAAGGAGGTTATACTGGACTTACTAATGAGATACTACCATTTCTTGAAACCATCTTCTGATGGCAAGGTATTAATTCAATTATCATTGAGTAATTCTCTGATTGCCCCAGATGTACCTAAAATTATGTCTATGATGATCTCAAAAACCCTTTATTTTCAATTATCTATAATAGCACTCAAGAGAAAATAAAATACAGTCCTGTTTTTAGTAGAAAATGGCAACATGCAAAGACATATTTAATATCTGTAAAAGATGCCATTAACTTCAGAGTTGTTCAATAATTTCCATTGCTAGAATATGTTCCCTGGGAATCACAGAATGAGGAATTTGTAGATAGGAAATCATAATATTAAATAGAATAAATTATTTCCTATGTTATAAAGGTCTGATAGAAATAATTACCTAAAAAAGTTTTGTTTTAAAATTCAGGCCATTTGATTTTACAAGGCTACATTGTCACTCCTTATTCAAGGATGTATTGATTCCCATGGATAGGGATATGATACCTGTAAATATATCCTTACATGTCAGAATACTTTGCCAAAAACACAGCAATTTTGTGTCTACCTAGGAGAAGCTTAAAAGACACAGCTTGTAGTTTTCAGTTTCAATTAATTATATTGTTACTTATTCTCAGAAAAGAAACAAAGCTAACCTTCATTAATAATTTTTTCCTTCTCATTGCTAGAGCAGTATTTTGATTTCTGATACAACTATGAGTATAACATGTAGTAATCACAATAAAAATGATATAATAAAATACTTTTAATTTGGGAAGTTAGTATGGTTAAATATCCATTTGAAATTGAGAATTATCTGTAGCCTAAATAAACCTTAGTAAAATATATTTTTCAATTTGTGGTTGTATTATAATATATATTATATAAACTTTTTAAAATATTGTATTCTATTCTATACCCATAATGATTGCTTAAACTATGGGTAAGTTTTTGTGTGTTAACTTTTGGAGGACTGTTTTCACATTTTCTTCCCAGTGAAACTTCTTAACTTTAAAGCATTTGAGATTAAGCCTAGAAGTCCATTATTGTCACTAAATTTCACTATTCACTGAGATTATTGTGATTTTACTTTGCAGAAACTACCTTCTCCAAAATTAATCTTAGGATATGAAATGGAAATGAGGGGCTCTACTAATAATTAATATTCCAAATATTAGAAGATATTTTGATTCTTAAAATACAATAGGTTTAAATCACCATTTTGGTTGATAAAAATGAGTCTAATATGAAAAAGTATGTATTTGAGTGATTTCACTATAGTAGATAATTTTTATGAAGAGACAATAACAAATAACATTATAATAGAACATTCTAATCTCTAGTCCCAAGAAACATATCTTTGCATGAAGAGGAAATATAGCATTCCTAATAGCTCTCTTGATGAGATTATGCTATTCTATGGTTATAAAATATACCATTAAGAAATTCTAATTTATAGCTGAAGTTCAACATGAGATGATTTTCTTTCTTAGCAGAAATAGGAAACAGCCAAACATTATTCAACATGTAGAGTGCTTTATATTTTCAGTATGGTTAAAAAATGTGTTATTTAATTTTTAAATATTTGTGAATCTTCCAGCTGTCATTCTGTTCTGTTTTATAGCTTAATTACATTATGGTCTGAAAACATGCCTTGTATGATGTCTGTTCTTTTAATTTGTTAATATGTGTTTTATCACCCAGAACATGGTTTCTCTTGGTGAATGTTCCATGAGATTGATAAGAATGTGTATTCTATTATTGTTTCAGGGAGTATTCAGTGAATGTCAATTAAGGTCTCAGTGTAACTATACAAAGTTGTTGGCAGAATTAAGCCTCTATGATTTACAAATTTACATTAGTTATAAGACTGAGTTTACTGTTACCTTGTTGTCAGCTGAGGGCCATTCCTGGTCTATAGGCTACCCACATTCCTTGGCTCATGATCCCTTTCTTCCATCTTCAAACCCAGTCATTATAGATTGGGCCTCTTTCTTGCTTTAACTATCTCCTCTTTTTTTAAGTTCATTTCTGTCACTCACTTTTCTACCCTCCTCTTCCACTTTTAAGGATCTATTGATTATATGAGGCCATCCTAGATAATCCAAAATAATCTCCCTATTAATGGCAGTCAGATAATAGCTAGGACTAACATCATGTGAATTCTTCCTTACATAAGCAGCTATAGGCTAGTCAAGTATCCCTCCTTCAATGCAGTCTTTGAATGTGGACAACATGGGCTCCTCATAGATTGGGGCCTAAGAGATCCAACTGATAAAGGTAGAAAGTATGGATCATTTTAAAGACAATCCTGAGATAGACATAGCATCATTTTTGCTTAACTCTAGGATTGAAATCGTCATTGGTAAACCCAGTATGAAGGGGAGAGGAAATGAGCTATATGTCTGAAGGAGGGAATGTTAACCAATTTACAGTCACATTTAATGTGCCATATATGTAAAGGAAATTAGTCCTTTTGCTGTTATATGAATTGCAAGTGATTTTCCCCTTTTTTAAAACAAGTTCATTTATGTTGAGAGAGAGAGAACATGCACACAAGTGGGGGAAGGGCAGAGAAAGAGGGAGAGACAAAGATTCCCAAGCAGGATCTTCAGTCTGCCTCTGAACTGACTGAGCCAACCAGGTGTCCCTTCCCAGTCTGTTTTTGTACAGAGTAAATAAAAAAATTGTTCTCAATTCTAATTTATATCTATATAATTCTTTGTTTTATATTTAGAAATGCCTTTTTTATTCTGAAATTACCATTTCAAATTATAATTTTTTTTTCAAATACTGTTCTTTTTGTGGGTGTTCATATCTTTGAGCTACATGTAATTTATTTGTGCTTAAAATTATCTTATAAATACATTTTTCATGCTTTTTACTGTTTCCAATATCATTTATTGGATAATTTATATTCACCCCACTAGTTTTATACTGTTATCATGTATTGACGGACCTTAAATCTATTCAATTTTGGACATTTTCATTTGTTCTTTTGATATGATTATTTTTGTTCAAGCGAAATTGCATTTAATACTTGTGGTTTGACATCATCTGAAAGGGATATACCCTCTCAATACAGTTCTTAATCAGAATGTTCTTAGAAATTATTGCTTGAATTTTTTTTCCCATAATGTAGCTTGTCTGGTTCAAAAATAATCCTGTTGGCATTTTCAGAGAAAATGTTTCCATTTTTATGATGTTCAGTGTACATACCTAACAAGACAGTATGATCTCTATATTCCTGGTTTGTGACTATTGTAACCAAAAGAATGAGGTGGAGGTGATGCTACTTTATTTTTTATTAGTCTTTTAAATTTTGTTTGATATGGATTATTTATTTTTTAAAATACTTTATTGTCAAGTTGGTTTCCATATAACACCTAGTGCTCATCCCAACAAGTGCCCTCCTCCATGCCCCCCCCTTCCCCGCTCCCCATCCCCCATCAGCCCTCAGTTTGTTCTCAGCATTCAAGAGTCTCTCATGGTTTGCCTCCCTTCCTCTCCCTAACTATTTTTCCTCTTCTCTCTTATGGTCCTCTGTTAAGTTCCTCCTAATCCACCTATACATGCAAACATATGGTATCTGTCCTTCTCTGAGAGACTTATTTTGCTCTGCATAACACCCTCAAGTTCCATCCATGTTGCTACACATGGCCAGGTTTCATTCTTTCTCATTGCCATGTAGTATTCCATTGTATTCCATGTCGTATTCCATGGATCTTCTTGATCCATTCATCAGTTGATGGACACTTAGGCTCTTTCCATGTTTTGGCTATTGTTGAGAGTGTTGCTATGAACATTGGGGTCCCTGTGCTCCTATGCATCAGCACTCCTGTATCCCTTGGGTAAATTCCTAGCAGCGCTATTGCTGGGTCCTAGGGGAGTTTTATTGTTAATTTTTTTGAGGAACCTCCACACTGTTTTCCAGAGGGGCTGCACTGATTTACATTCCCACCAACAGTGTAGGAGGGTGCTCATTTCTCTGCATCCTCACCAGCATCTAGTCTCCTGATTTGTTCATTTTAGCCACTCTGAACAGTGTGAGGTGGTATCTCAGTGTGGTTTTGATCTGCACTTCCATGATGATGAGGGATGCTGAGTATCGTTTCATGTGTCTGTTGGCCATCTGGATGTCCTCTTTGGAGAAACGTCTGTTTATGTCTTCTGCACATATCTTCACTGGATTATTTGTTTTTTGGGTGTGGAGTTTGGGGAGTTCCTTAGAGATATTGGATACTAGCCCTTTATCTGATATGTCATTTGCAACTATCTTTTCCCATTCGTTCGGTTGCCTATTAGTTTTATGGATTGTTTCCTTTGCCGTGCAGAAGCTTTTAATTTTGATGAGGTCCCAATAATTCATTTTTTCTCTTGATTCCCTTGCCTTTGGGGATGGGTCAGGTAAGAAATTGCTGCAGTTGAGGTCAAGGAGGTTGTTTTCTGCTTTCTCCTCTAGGGGTTTGATGGTTTTCTGTCTCACATTCAGGTCCTTTATCCATTTTGANATGTCTTTTATTTTCTTTTGTTGTCTGATGGCTGATGCTAGGACTTCCAGCACTATGTTAAACAACAGTGGTGAGAGTGGACATCCTGTCATGTTCCTGATTTGAGGGGGAAAGGTCTCAGTTTTTCACCATTGAGGATGATGTTCGCTGAAGGCTTCTCATAGATGGCTTTTATGATGTTTGAGGAAGTTCCTTCTATCCTGACTTTCTCGACGGTCTTTTTGTAAGAACGATGCTATATTTTGTCAAATGCTTTTTCTGCATCTATTGATAGGATCATATGGTTTTTATCTTTTCTTTTGTTAATGTGATGTATCCCATTGATTTGTGAATGTTGAACCAGCCCTGTAACCCAGAAATGAATCCCAGTTGATCATGATGGATAATTCTTTATATGTGCTGTTGAATTCGATTTTCAAGTATCTTGTTGAGGAATTTTTGCATCCGTATTCGTCAAGAATATTGGCCTGTAGTTCTCTTTTTTTGCTGGGTCTCTGGTTGGCTTGGGAATCAAAGTGATGCTGGCTTCGTAGAAGGAGTCTATAAGTTTTCCTTTGATTTCTATTTTTTGGAATAGCTTGAGAAGAATGGGTATTAATTCTGCTTTAAATGTCTGGTGGAATTCCTCAGGGAAGCCATCTGGCCCAGGGCTCTTATTTTTGGGGGAATTTTAGATAACTGATTAAATTTCTTCACTTGTTATTGGACTATTCAGATTTTCTATCTCTTCCCCTGTGAATTTTGGTAGTGAGTGTGAGTTCAGGAATTTGTGCATTTCTTCAAAGTTGTCCAATTTGTTGGCATAC
>NW_027529555.1:0-236 GCF_008692635.1 Crocuta crocuta
CAGTTTCATTCTTCTGCATGTTGCTGTCCAGTTATCCCAGCACCACCTGTTAAAGGGGCTGTCTTTTTTCCAATGGATACTCTTTCCTGCTTTGTCAAAGATTACTTGGCCGTACATTTATGGGTCCAACTCTGAGTTCTCTATTCTGTTTCCTTGGTCTATGTGTCTGTTTTTGGGCCAATACCATACTGTCTTGATGATGACAGCTTTGTAGTAGAGGCTAAAGTCTTGGATGG
>NW_027529555.1:505-753 GCF_008692635.1 Crocuta crocuta
ATACAGATCTCTTATATCTTTGGTTAGGTTTATTCCTGGGTATTTTATGGTTTTTTGTGCAATTGTGAATGGGATCTGTTTCTTGATTTCTCTTTCTGTCGCTTCATTGTTGGTGTATAAAAATGCAACTGATTGCTGTATGTTGATTTTGTACCCTGAACGTTGCTATTGTACCCTGCAAATGAATTCTTGGATCAGTTCTCTAGGCTTCTCGTGGAGTCTGTTGGGTTTTCTATGTAGAGTATCAT